>NC_056737.1:138754578-138864578 GCF_019279795.1 Protopterus annectens | reverse complement strand
CTATCCACAACTGACCTCATCCCCACAACAGGTATGTGAAGAATATATGTAACTGACTGTAGCTCCCGGTCCATAATACTGAGGTAGATGATGTTGAGTGATGTACATGTGCCAATGGGTGTTGCTGTTGTAATGATCTTCAGCTGAACAACTGCTATGGACATTAGAGTCTGTCCCTGTGGGTCGTGGGCCACACCCGTCAACTGTGTAGAGCAGCACCGACTGGCAAGATGTATGCCAATTTATATATAGTTTGTTGCTGCATAGAAATAAACAGATGTGCATACATGGTAGTATTGTGGACATGTACTGCTGGTGTACTGTAATGCTGCACCCACCCTGTAGCAATGCCACAGGTGTGGCCACTGGCTTCGCATCTCTCACCCTGTTATATAGGTTCCTCCGGTATACCACCAAGGCAGCAGCCTGTAGCTAGTGAGTATGGTTTATGTTGATGCTTGCCAGTACACTGGTCATGTAATGGCTATGGTATTTTCCATGCACACATCTAACACACCTACCCAGAATGCATGTTGTGCATGTCCTTGTATTGTTGCTGTTAAATGCACAGCATCACAGTGGTGACCATGATGGGGTATTGGAAGGGTATGTCAGACACCTGCAAGATAACTAACATCCTGTCATTGCAGAACATGTCCACAGGGATTAAAGTAATGGTGGGAGACATGGCCTACAGTAGGGACATGTGTGAAACATCACCCATATACAGTGCAAAAACAGTGTATATACCAGTAGTACAATGGCAACATTTACAGATTTACACTATGACATAATGTATTACTGTGGTCCACATTATTAGCTGGGACTAGGCTGTAACATGCGGTGTTCAGTGTATGGGACACTGCAAACTGACACACATATGTACGCCTTACTTGTCAAGCATCTGCAAAAAGGCTGAAGGTGGGGATGGGGTGTCAGCATGACAATCCAGTGCACTGCAGCAGGGATCCTAAGAATGCTAAGAATGGCTGTATCTGGATACAGTCAGGTTCAGGAACTGTGGCAGAGGTAACCCTACCCCCACAGCAATAGTGGTGGCAGTGTGTGAACACCAAGGGATGTGCACATGAGTAAACCTTGCAATCATGCAGATTTGGGGACATGTGTAGGACAGACTGAACATACACTGGCAAATGCAGATGGCCCATGCTAGTATAACCCTGCCAGGAATAGTGACTTCTGTAGTACACATAACAATAGGTGCAACAAACTGTCATGATAAGGGTGTGCACACATATGCACACACAGAGTGTATGCATCGCAGTCAGCATCCGTACACCTAATACATTCCATAGACACTGCATGTGAATGTACAGGACATATGTCACATATCAGGCTCATGTACTGTTAATATTTGAAGTGATGTGGTCCCATGGCAGATCAAGGAATGGGTGCATCATATCAGTAAGGGTGTGTACAATCTCCATAGCCACGGTATGGTCTGACGGTTGTCAGTGTAATAGTATTGGATTGATCATACATGGTCCGCTGATGTAGAGATCTGTAAACCAGACACCGGGCATTCACAAATGACATCTGTCCACATATCATCCCAGGTATGTGTTGCTGAAAAACATAGGGGCTTTGAGCATTAGAGCTGACATAAATGACATAACTGACACATTACTACACATTCAGCAATGGGTTGTACACCTGTGAGGTTTAGTGCACAGTACATGGCAGGGTGCCAAACAGGTGCACAGCAAAACTGTGTACATGGGTGCAGTGGTATTCAGGAGAAGGGGCATCACCTACTAACACAGCCCATGCATCACACACATGTATACTGTTGCTAGCATGGATTGACTATAGCTGCACTGCATGCTGTTGTGTATCATATGTTATGCATGTTGATAGATGGGTAATAGGAGGACTGTGTGTACTATCTTTGTGCAACCTCATCTGTGTGTGTGTGTCCATGAATGCACATGTGTGATTGTGGGGTTGTTCATACAGCAGTACTTCCCCTTGGGATTGTGCAGTACATGTACATGAACTAACACATGACACACCAGGAATACTTGTCATGTATGTAATCAAAGGACAGCTGATAGTATAATAAGGTCTGTAGCATGGAACATGCATTGGGAGGGAAAGTAGACACCAGGTATACCCTTAATATCGCATTCAGCAGAGAGGTGACCGACAACCCATGTATGCAGCACTACGAATGCATTGGGGAATTACTAGACAACACCAAGGAGTGTATCCATATTACATTTGTCACATGATAGGTTGAGTGAGCAGCATATCTGGCATGTACTGAGCAGTACTTACACGTGACACTCCAGTGCGTGAAATTATGGAGTGAACATAGTAGCCCCTCACATATAGGGGCCATGCTCATGATGTCCAGACATACACAGGGTGAACACTGAATGACAGCAGTGAGGCCATGTAAAACCACTCCACTCAGGACAGGGAGGTAATGGAGTAACAGGTCTTGTGTTGTGATCACTTGTCTAGGCATTTAGAGGAATGATATATTAATGAGTGTATGTTACCAAGTGTGATGCAGGATGGGGAATGCATGGGAATAAATGTAGGACTGTCTGTAAAGTCATGGACAGGTAGGTATTAAGCTGGTGTGTGTGTGTCTGTGTGTGTGTGTGTGTGTGTGTGTGTGTTTGTGTGTGTGTGTGTGTGTGTGTGTGTGTGTGTGTGTGTGTGTGTGTGTGTGTGTGTGTGTGTGTGTGTATGTGTGTACTGTTATGCAATGCTGTACAGGTCTTAAAGTGCATTTCCTGTTTTCCCCCACAGGTGGCGAGGTTGGTCAGGGTCCCTACTGCATGCAATCTGATATTGGTGTCCATACAGACACCAAAGATGATGATAGTACTGTTGAGGCACAGGTAGGGTTGTCAGGGGCCAAAACAGCACCATCATTTGACATCCTCCTTTTAGTCACCCCAGTCCTGCACACAGTTTCAGTGCCTATACATACCCCATCACCAGTGGCCATACAGGAGGGACAGTTGGCGGTTGGTGGCAGTGCACAGGAACGTGTGGTATCCAGGTCTACTGTGTCTGGTCACAGCAGGCAGAGCCAGATGTCTGGCAGGGCACCACATAATCAGATGTCCCAGGGTGCTCAGGGTTGGGCCACT
This sequence comes from Protopterus annectens, assembly GCF_019279795.1. Taxonomy (NCBI): domain Eukaryota; kingdom Metazoa; phylum Chordata; order Ceratodontiformes; family Protopteridae; genus Protopterus; species Protopterus annectens. The sequence goes on along the minus strand of NC_056737.1, from coordinate 138,861,450 downwards.
GGTCATCATGCCCCTGGCAGACGCATCACAACTGGTACCACCTGGTGCATGTTTCAGACTGTCATGGGTGTACAGGCATGTATGGAACTGTGCACCAGGCAGGGCCTGAAGCTGCAGATGTCTGCTCTCACATCTGCAAGCGACAACTTCCATAAACTGTGTGGTGCCCTCCGTGCTTATACTGAGCTCATGGATAGACAGTTTGGTGAGATGATGGGCCTCATCGACCATGGTTTATCAGTGCTTGAACATGTGGTGGGAATGCATCGACAGCCATGTGAACGTAGGCCTGCAACACCAACAGCTAGCAGTCAACGTGGACGTGCTAGGACATCAAGCCGCAGTGGCAGTACCAGCCACAGCACTGCGGGGGACACTCTCCACACCACACCACAGCAGGCCATGAGCACATAGTCCTGGCCAGTTCCAGGATGGCCTGGTTCCAGTGGACATCTGTCTTCATCAGGAGAGAGTAGCACATCAAGGCCTGTACCTGTATGTGCCCTTGGAACCCCTAGCAAGCACAGTCCATGTGTCATGGCTGGAGGCAGTGAACTGCACACTCTGCCAGGTATGGTCTGCAGCTGTCCATAAACACCTGTATAGGGCAACTACATGGCAGAACTGTGTGCAGGCATACCCACACACTATATGAACACACCTAGGGCAACCCCATACCTACACACACCACATCATCATGCCCAGATCATCTCATTATACCCCTCACCCACACACATGGTGTCAAATGTATGGCCTGCCCTCAGCCTCTGGCAAACCAACAACACACCCTGTGCATATGATGATACCTGTGCCACATCCCTGTCATCCATAACATCGATGTAGGGACAGGCTAATATGATTCTGATGCACGTGGTGACTGTACTACAGTGTACCAAAGTACTGCAGTGTAACATGTTGTCAGCAGTAATTTTTAATGCATACATGTCAGGTAGTGTAGCCCTCCAGCAATGATGCATTATAGCTGTTAGTAATTCTGGATGATTGTGGTCTCCATAATGTTATCCGTTTGTGTTGTAGGTGTACATGTGTCAGCAGGAGGATGGTCTGCAGTCATATTCCACAAGGGATATGGCACTGTGGTGACACCATGGCTGTGACATATCTGGGGTACAGTTGAACACATGTCACATGTTTGTATAACAGTTATTGCCTGTGCCACATGGACAGGTGACCCGCTGGGAAGTGTATACTCTGCAACCTGATATAGGCCCATCCACATACATGCACACTCTTACTTCGCAACACTGGGACTAGACCCCTACCTAGGAATGTAGTGCTACTGAAGTGTGTGGCTTTTATTGGACACACCACACAGCGTTTAGGGTGAGGTGTGTTCCAGCTTACATGTTACATGCAGAACATCCCCAGACATGCACAGTATGCTAATGGGGGATGTAATGGTTGTATATGGACAATACATAGTGTGACATACCATCATATACACATTAACAGATACATAACAGGCAGACAGACATCCAAGAGACTTGGGCCTATCGCTGCTAACTAACATGGCCGTGTCTCAAATGTGTTACAGGTAGGCTGCACACAGCACACAATTGGGCTGGCTTGTGGTATCAATTACCTGTATAGTTGATGGTGACAGTGGTCACCATAAAATGGTACATGGGACATATATCAGGTGAACCTTGGTGTAATGACAGTGCACACAGCAACCACATCCTCAGTGGTAATAGCACTCCCTGAAACCCATGATGGCATTCTGACATACCCACCATCACACATTGCCCATGACTGTGATACAACCCATTGTATATCCCAACAGTGGTACTACAGGGATATGCATCTAATGCACATGCCACAGGCATAGTAGGGTGTTGCATTGTCATGCCTCATCTGTGGGCAGCAACAACACTATCTGTACTACTGTGTGGCAATGGGTATTGTAATAGGAGTATGTGGCCTCGGAATGCTGTACCCTACAGTTATACGGACATGCACAGATGCACAGACTTGCCAGAACTGAATGGGTATCCCATGCCTATTGACCTATTTGTACAATACTGTTGTGCTGGTACTGCAAGGCTTGTGTACCCAGTAGGGAGAGTAGAGTAACAGGGTACATGTAATGCCCCATTCAGCAGCAGCCACAACTGACTATGGCAATGGGTGTTGCGGTGGTTATGAAGGCCCTCATGGAATTCCCAAGTACAGGTGTACTAACACACAGACACTGCTATCCACAGTAATGCACACATACACATGTGTCAGTACTGGGGTGCACTGCTGCAGGTAGTCATAACTATGTACCTAGCTATTATCCAGGGAGAGATGGGTTGTGTAGGGGATGGGTGTATAGTGGTATCCTGCCAACTGCCATGTGCCAGCAGGCAATCTATCGACAGGCACCACTGTGGTGACGCTCAGGGTGAGAGTGACATGCATCAGCCAATCCTCTGGGTGCCTCCTGCATATGGCCACTGAGGTGATCAAGTTGACATGTATGCAACATGTATTACAACACATGGTTAGTGTCTGTGATGGAGACACGTGCCCAAGCATATTATGTTGACTTTGGTAGTGTAGTGGAGGTACTCATGGCATGTGGTGCGTACAGAGTGTTGTTTCCTGTATGTGCCAGTTCTTACATAGCTGGGCATACATGTCAGTGTCAATCAAGCATAGGTTGCCTGTACATATCCCAGCTGGATACCTGCCATCTGCACATCTGTACAGGGACTGACAGTCATCAGCTTGGCAAGTAGCTATGCAGTAGGATGAATGTGTTGACAGATAAACGTTTGACAACAATATGAATGCCATAACTACATGTTGGAAGCCCTCACTAACATGTGCTGTACAGACGGTGGTCTACAGTTACATTCCACATGTCGGATCATTATCCAGTATGGGATATATACTGTGAAACAGCTCACACACCAAGGATACAACAGGGAGGTCTCAGAGTCCAGCTATGCCTGCAGGTTTGCTTGTTGTCAATACTACATTTAGCACTCTACTCTTGCCTGGGAAAGCATTGTCAGCAGTAGTACCACCATGATACACTATATGCCAGTGTGACAGCATGTACCCTGCGTTACTACCCCTGTATGTAACACATTCACATGGATAACAGTGGTATATAGGCCTCATATACTTGTGTGTCCCAGGCATGACACTCACACTCCTTGCTACTATAATGACAGCACATAGGTGCATGTATTGTACATGGCATTACATACACTTATTACAGATGTCATTACCCAGCTATGTTATCAGACTGGATGGTGAGAACTGGTTACCAGGGCTAAGCCATGCTTAGCAGGTATAAACATTGCTCCAATATAACATCTAAGCTGATTTGCGCACTGATAAGCGAAGCCTACACTGTGTAAGCACCCGTACATTTACCCGTAGCTTAGCATCGCTTAGCTTCACGCAAACGCGCTTAAAGCTACACAAAACTGCCTTAACCACTCTGTGTCCAACAGCCCTTGTTCTGCCCAGCAACAAAATAAACAGCCCTTGCAAGGCTTGCATCCAGGACCCTGTACACTATAGTCACAACACTTAACCATTACGCCATGACCACTGTGAAGACAGCTGTTGTTTTTCCAGTATATCTGTCAATACACATATTGATTAGTATTTAACAATTGGCCTTTACTTCCCCAATTGTGCAGTACTTGTTATTGGTATTACTGTTGCATCACATAGGTTGTTATATCATAATGTATACATATCAGATACATATGGTGAGATACATCTGGGAAGGTATACACAACCGTAATGTTTACACATGACAGGAATATGGATATATACGTATACATATGTTGATATATGTCTACATGTACATACACATGTATATTCATACATATGTCTGTCTACACATCTGTACAGTGCATCATATATATGGCCATGTATAGATCTCTTTGTATATATATATATATATATATATATATATATATATATATATATATGTGTATATATAGATCTATATGTATGCACATCCTATGTGTACAGATATGCCTATTTATGTAGATATATATGTAGATATCTATAATTATATGTGCATACATATCTATTCAGATATACCTGTTACTGTCGATATATATGTAGATATCCATAAGTATATGTGCAAGCATATATTGCTGTGTATATGTATATGCTCCCACCCTTACCTTTCCTCCACCTAGACTCTTAACCCAACTATACTACCACCACTACTAACCACAGTCAGAATTAGCTAGTTGTCTTTACATACTTTAAAATCTTGTCTGACAACTTTGTTACTAATATTATAAACGACAAACTATCTTAACTTGCATCATTTACTATATATATATACTGTTGATAATCAATATCTTGTTATTGTATTAAAACCAACAACCTGTAATGTTGTTTACTATTGCTACAACTTTGTATCTCTATATATCATGTACATGATGTGGAGCTTTTCTCCCCGGGCATCCCCTGAAAAAGGACCTGCGTCCAATTAGAATTTCCCATTAAACAAATGTAAATAAATAAATAAATATATTTGAGTGTTTATATCTATACATATATATATATATATATATATATATATATATGTGTGTGTGTGTGTGTGTGTGTGTGTGTGTGTATATATATATATATATATATATATATATATATATATATATATATATATATCCATCTATGTATGTCGATATGTATATGTGTATATATATATAGATATATGGATAAATATATATACATATATGTTCACCATATGTCCAGAACATGGAGTGGAGTCCTACCTCAGCCCCAATAGTCCCATCCTCTTAGCACTAGGGGATGTCATTTATGTATTGTAGACTGTTGCTACTGTAATAGGGGTTGTCTTAACAGACATGTTGTGTGTGGGATGTCACATCTGCTTTTAACATGTGCGCCATTGGCTACTGACAGACATCCTAAGGACATCATAGTACAGTACCACTTCTAGCACAGTAATGATCCTGTGGACTACAGCAGAAATATGACCAATATATGTGGACAGTCTGGCACTCTATGGTCAGTCCAGAGGTGTACACATATTCCCTTCATGCTAGACATGTGAACAACGCCTCCCAATGTGGATTTTAATAGCCATGTACATGGGTATATCACGTAAATACTGGACTACATATACCTACACAGTTTATGCATGCCCACATGCCAGTCTGTCCTGACACATAATACCTGGTGGTGCAGGGGTCACATGGATACATACTACCCAGTAGTTAGTGACATACATCTGTACAGAATCCCACTGCTTTGTCAGAAATACACAACAGTTATGGTGGCCTGGCAGTAATATGTCTTGCAAATAACTGGAGATATCAGCACACAGAGTAATTACACTAGGCTGCTAGGCATGTCACAAAGCACTGTGCAAACTACAGGCAGACTGCCACAACACGGGACTACATATTGTGTGGAGGACTACACATGTACTTGCAATTATAGCAGGCTCTACATGCATGTCACAGCTCAGAGTAACAGACACCTGTGTGAAAGTGCATACCCACAACCAATGTAAACACAGCCACAGCCACATATGGTACATGCACTTAATATGACACTGTATGGACTGTCTAATAAACACCATCCTCATGTGTGCCACTCACACACTGACCTACATACACTGGGTCATGGCACTGTGTGGTCCAATGGCTGTCTGTGGTATGGGACACATGTGTGTCTGGCCCTACAGACGTGAGCCAATAGGGTACCATTCACTTGAGCAGCATGTCATATCAGATAGAACAGGACCAACAACAATGGCATCTACCACAGTTTGTGCACAGCCCAAGGTACGTATGTGCAATACACATACTCTCGACAATCACCCTAGGTACACAGACCCCAGTACTGTACAAACAACCACAGAATGGCCAAGCTATGTCCTCAGAAACAACCCCTACTATACATAACATGTTTAGCAGTCTGATATCTGACTGGCTTGTTATCAGGTATAATGCCAATAAATAATGGTGTACAGGACATATGCACCTCGTACTGCACGACATATGTACAAAGGTTGACAGACTTGTGGCTGGAGCTACGAACACTGCCCCGATATTGGCATGTTGCTGTGATATCCTCATACATTTATTATCATACCTTGGTTTGTTGTGACATATGTCCTATGAGGGATATGAAGTCAGTAACTCTCATGGCTGTCACCATGTACTGATTGCAATCCTCACACTATGCTTCTGCAGTTCTCAGATAGGTGTTCTGTGAATAACACAAGAAACAAAAGGCTCTACACACTGCCCAGTCTGCAGAGGACTATACAGATGGGGATTTCCTCAAAAACATAGCACTGCCATGACACGTATTAAAACATGTAGACCAGCCATATCCACACACACCCTGTTAAATCGACATTACTCCAAATGCAGAATAGGAACACTTACATCCTGTAGTCATGTCAGGCACATCTCCCTCCTGTGTGTTGGCCTGTTTCCACAGTGCTTGTTGTCAGAGGTAAATCCCAACTCTATCTGTGATGCTGTTTGTCAAACATCAGATCTAGGTCCTGCTCACAGTGAATGAAAAGGCCCAACACCAACATGATGTTCCTAGATATTGGAGTGTGCATGCAATTGACTATGGGAATGTTACCACAGCTGTTCCACATGCAATCAGCTAGAGGAGGGCTTCAATTTGTGCAGAGACCATCAGCTGATCATGAGCAAAACACAAGCTGCTGCCTAAGCAAAGCAGGTGTAGTTCTCCACATCCACCAGAGAGGGAGTGAGAGAGACAGACAGTGACAAAGTAAGTCAGGGAGGGGGTGGGAAGAGTAAAACCTAAGCATGTTTGTGTCACACACCTACCAGTAAAGGGTTTCAAACCCCTGACTATGTATTGCTATTACATGTCTATGCAGCTATTGCATGTGCCACATAGCGTACATGTTGAGGAGCTGTCCAAACATATATTTTATGGTAAGTGACATCTGCAACAGTGATATGGTAGTGATACGGTAGGTGTAATATACGTGTCTGTCCACATGAACAGGTGTCAGTGTCAACACAGCCACACTCTCTCAGGGACTCACACACATTGACACACTTGACATGGTCAGGAATATACTTCCTAACTAGTTAGTTTGCCACAATACAGTAATTTGCAGGTATCACATACACCACAGGAGTTATCTGAAGATTATATGGGCAAAGGTTATGTGAAGGTGTCTGATATCAGACAGCATGCTTCAATATGGCAATGGGAGTTGTAATGAGTGTGAATGTGGTCGAAAGCATCATACACCACACACACACAGACACAGGGTGCCAGTAATGACATGCATGCATGCATTGCTTCATGGGTATGTAGTGTTTGACTGTGCCATAAGGCTATACAAAGCTAGGTGAAGGGTATACCTTGGAATCAGGCCACATGATGATGGTCTGCAGTGTGGCTCAGGGGTGTAGTGTCTGGACTGGCCCAAACAGGTGGGTATTGTATTCACCATCCAGTCACCTGGGTAACTATTGTGTGTGGCCATTGCTTTGCAATGCTTGCCATGTATGTGATGTTCTTCGTATTTCACTGTTGCAGTCATTACAATTGGGTTATCCTGCTGGCAGGTAACCCTTAGTCGGCCTAAATTCCAAAGTCTAGGCCCGGCATCAGTTGCTGTCGCCTCTTCCCTAATGTCAGTGCGCCAGGGGTATAAAAGATGCAGCTGACGCCATTTTCTTCAGTCTTTATTGCCGCACGGTGCCCAAAGCAAAAGCAGTTCACAAGTGCCAGTCCGCCAACTCCTGAGATTTTCAAATTTGAATTTCAGATCTGAAGTCTTCATTAAAGCTAAGTACCTCGTTGGGGAAACTTTTTTCTTGCTCCAGACCGATGTCAGAAAAGGTTAATAATTGTATTTCTTGTGGGAAGCAAATACCTCATAAGGATTTTCATTCTTACTGTATTCCTTGCCTAGGCCCTGACCATAACGTTGCTAGTTGTCGGTTTTGTGCTAGATTTAACCGATGCACTATTAAGCGTCGGTACGATTTTGCGTTCCATTACTTTGGCAGAAGATTTAATTATATAATGCCGTCGGAACAGCCGACTACCGGAGTTTATAAAAATACAAAGACAAAGAAAAGGACAGGCATCCGAGATCCAAAACCGATGACGAGGCTTCTGCTAGGCCCGTCGCCGGTTCGCCAGTTCTCAGTGAGGTGCTTTCGCAGCCCCTGATGCCAGCTACCTCAGAGCCACAGGCCGCTTCCGATTCCCACGTAGAGCCGACTAGGCCACTGGAAACTCAAGGTATTGGACACTCGGAAACTATTCCCTCAGATGGGTCTGGAGCTGTTGAGCAGGCATCGGCTTCTGAGGATGTTTTCAGGCCTACACAGTTATATGTGAAACCTACTTCATCTTCAAAGGCAAAGACTAAAGCAGCTCTAAAGACAAAGAAACAAGTACAGCATTCTCCTGGACAGGCCTCCATGCCTAAAAAACAGATGCTTAAAATGGCTGAAGACCTAATTACTTTGATCAGGGGTTCCCATCCCCCTCCTGATAAGAGGCCTAGGCAAGAGTTAGATTATGAATCTTCAGACCAGGTTTCCATTTCCTCTGATTCCTCCTCTGAGCAGCAATATTTCATTCCTCCCTATGAGGATTTTGATGCTGAAGAATATATTCCTTCAGCCTTTCCTCCTGAGGATTATTCTTTTGGGGATACACTGCATACTACGAGGGAGCATTTCCACTGGGAGAGCCAAGATTACTCAGAATCCAAGAAAAGGATCAGAGACTTCGTTTTTTTGCCTCAGCACAGGCCCCTGGCTATCCCACCTGTTTTAGACATTGTAGATGATGTATTTTCAGAGTCCAGTCTATCTCCAGACTCGTTACCACCAGCTCCTGTTAAGCCAGACAGATACTATAGGGTTCCTGATTCACATAAATTTCTTTATAAAAACCCTGCAGCTGACCCAGAAACTATCTGTCAGGGTCCCAAAGTATTCAAGGCTTCTACTGCAAAAAACCCTATCCCCTCTGATAGGGATTCTAGGGTCCTAGACAGATGGGGTAAAAAGATTTATACTTCTGCTACTTTGGCTGTAAGAGCTTTAAATTGCCAATTTCATATGCTTAAATATCAGCAATATCTTATGTCATTGCTTAAACAGAAAATGTTAACAAATACAGAATGTGCAGACAACAAAGAAATACAGGATTTATTGAATGCAGCTGAACAAGTTGGAAAGCATACTTTGCAATGTGGCTTTGATTCTCTAGAGGCCTCCGGCAGGGCCGCTGTTACAGGTTCTGTCATTAGGAGGCATGCTTGGTTAAAAGAATAGCATCTTCCTGATCATGTTAAAGCAAAACTATTAGATGCTCCATTACAGCATGATACTTTGTTTGGTGTTAAAGCAGAAGAGGTGTTGAAGAAAATGGAGGACAAAGCTAAATCTATGCAAACAGTCAAGGATTTCTTGCAGGTACAGCCTCCCAGATTTAGCAGGAACTGGCCTACAAAGAATTGGTCCTTTCCAGTGTCAGATAGGCCACAAAGAGGCAGATACAGATGCCCCAGAGGCAGATCACAGCCCCAAGGCTCATACAGGCCTAAACAATGGGGTGCTTCTACCTCCAAGAACGGAGAGGAAAAATCACAGCCATACAGGAAACAGTCTCAATGACTTCCCCCTTCCAGCACCAAGCACTTCTCTTTTGGCAGCTCCTCTAGGGGGAAAACTAGCACTTTTTTCACAAAATTGGCACATGATCACCCAGGACAAATGGATCCTAAATATAGTATCACAAGGCTACAGGTTCCACTTCCACACCCTGCCAAGGCCAAACTGTATGCCAGACCTGCCACGCAATCAATGGGCAGAGGCACAAAAACAAGTTTTATCCCTCATGGACATGAGGGCCATTCAACAAGTACCAGAGCAAGAGCAGGGACAGTGATTCTATTCAAGGCTGTTCTTTGTACCCAGAAAGGACAAAGCCTGGAGACCAATACTGGACCTGTCTATTCTAAACACATATCTGGATATTCCAAAATTCAAAATGTTGACTCTACAGCAGTTCCTGCCCATGTTGGGCAAGAAGGCTTGGCTGGTGACTTTAGATCTAACAGAGACATACCTGCATGTTCCAATCAGACAAACATGCAGAAGATAACTCAGACGCAAAGCTGGCTCAATGCACTACCAATTCTCTGCACTGCCCTTTGTCTTATCTACTGCGCCCATGGTCTTCACAAAGTGCCTGGCACCAGTAATTGCTTACTGCAGACAAAGAGGAATACAAATATATCCTTACTTGGATGACTGCCTCATTCAAGCAAAGAACCAGTACATTCTACTACAGCATCTGGCGTTTGTAAAGAGATTACTACCATGCCTAGGGTAACAGTCAACGAACAGAAATCAAAACTAGTACCCTCTCAAGAGATAATATTCCTGGGTGCAAGCTTAAATACAACTGCCCAGATGGCTTATCTCATGCCAGACAAAGACAACTGACTACCTATTTCAAACTGTTGTCAACAAAGGCCCAGTTATCTGCAAGAAAAATTCTGCAGGCTTTGGGCTTCATGGCATCCTGCATTTTACTAATTCCATATGCAAGACTGCTTATGAGGAAACTTCAATGGTACCTAAAAAGTGTTTGGACTCAACATTGCCACAGCCTGGAAACAATAGTTACTCTCATTCCCTGCCTGCAACAGGAGTTTCAATGTTGGGCGAAGGCCTGTCACCAGAACAAGGGACAACCATTCACTCTACCCCCAGCCACACAGACATTAACAACAGATGCATTGGATTATGCCTGGGGAGCCCACATGGCAGGAAGATGTATTCAGGGCACATGGTCCGCAAACCAAATGCATCTAAATATCAAACAAAAAGAGATGCTAGCTGTTCAAAATGCCCTGAAAGTCTTCAAGGACCTATTTCATCCGGGACAGCTACTGATAAAGACAGACAATACCACAGTCATGTGGTACATAAACAAGCAGGGAGGCATTCATTCTTAACCTCTTTGCAGACTAGCCATGACTTTGTGGGACACAGCATTGACTTACCAAGTACATCTGCAGGCACAATTCCTGCCAGGAAAGATAAATACTCTGGCAGACGAACTAAGCAGAAACCTCATGGATCTCCACGAGTGGAAATTGGATCCACAAGTCCTCAGCATGGTAACAAGGAAATGGGGATGCCCGGACATAGATCTATTTGCCTCACCTCACAACTGCCAACTAAAGAGATTTTGCACAAGGACTTATCACAGACAAGCATGGAAAGTGGATGCCCTATCTTTCAGCTGGAAAAAACTTAACAGTATATGCCTTTCCTCCTCTGCCACTCCTCCCCAAGGTACTCCTAAAGGTCAGACAGGAGAAGCCAAAAATGATACTGATTACCCCAGACTGGCCACACCAGTACTGGTGTCCAGTCCTAAGGAACTTGTCTCAGTGCCCAGCCTGGACCTTACCTCAAGTGCCTCATCTACTGTCCCAGCAGAACAATCAGATCCTGCACAACCAACTCAAGACCTTAAATCTGGCAGCATGGCCAATAATGTAGGCATACAATCACACCTCTCACTAAAGCGGTGATGGATGTCATTTTGGAGGCCAGGAGGCCTAGTACTAGAAAATCCTATGCTGGAAAATGGAAGAGATTATGTGCTTGAACCAGGCACTAGGAATTGACACAGCTGTACCAAACATTCCTCAGATTTTACAATACTTGACTGAGATGCTGGACAAAGGCCTATCTTTTTCATCTATAAAAATTCATGCCTCTGCCATTTCGGCTCATTACAATACAGAACCACCAATCTTTTCTCATCCTTTATAAAGGCAGTACCTCAGAGGGGCCAAAAATGTAAGTCCTCCAAGGAGATCACCAGTACCTGCATGGGACCTTAACTATGTCTTGGAAAAACTCACCCTGCCTCCTTTTGAGCCAGCCACTACAGCTGAGATAAAGTTTTTATCTTGGAAAATAGCTCTGCTCCTAGCAATAACTTCTGCAAGACGAGTCTCAGAGCTTCAGGCACTCATGACTGTGGAACCTTTTATCATTTTTCATCCAGACAGGGTTTATCTGAGGACGAACCCAACATTTATGCCTAAGGTAGTGTCCACTGTGGCCCTTAACCAAACTATTCATCTGCCTACCTTTTATCCAAGCCCACAGAATAAGGGGGAGAGAATTCTGCATTCTTTGGATATACACAGACAGCTACACTTCTATTTGAACAGAACCACAGCTTTCAGGAAGGCAGAGCAATTACTAGTGGCATATGCTGCAGGATCACAATGAAAAGCTATCTCAAAGCAGACTATTTCAAAGTGGATAGGCCACTGCATTCATTTCTGCTATTCACAACATGGCAAGCCAGTACCTAAGGGCATTAGGCCACATTCAACCAGAGCAGCAGCCACTTCAGCAGCCTTCCTCAGGGGAGTACCAACCAAAGATATTTTAGAGGCTGCCACTTGGAGTTCAGTGCACACCTTCACAAAGCACTATCACTTACCACTCTACTCTAAATCCAGGGCAGGCTTTGTCACTGCAGTTCTGCAGGGCCTACTAGCCACTCCTAATGCTATTTAGCTCCAGCCTCCCAACCTTAGCTTTGGGATTCAGCCCAATTGTAATAACTGCAACAGTGAAACACGAAGAACATGGTACAGTTGTGTACACGTACCATAAATGTAGATGTTCGACTGTATTCACTGTTGCAGTCCAGGTTACTCACCTGCTATCCCCCTTTTCTTTGCTGGAACTTATCTGTACTTCTGTATTCTATACAACCTATGTGGTGTATTTGCTTGTAGATGAAGGCAAATATTCTTAGCCTACCCTTTTGGGGGCTCCTAACATCTGGGGCAAGAAAAACTGAAGAAAATGGCTTCGGCTGCATCTTTTATACCCCTGGCGCACTGATGTCAGGGAAGAGATGACAGCAACCGATGCCAGACCTAGACCTTGGAATTCAGGCCGACTGAGGGTAGCCTGCCAGCAGGATAACCCAATTGTAATGACTGCAACAGTGAATACACTTGAACATCTACATTTATGGTAAGTGTACACAACTGTACTTTCTTTAGTCCATGACATGGATGCTGTCTGGGATGTGCATATGTCCCACATGCATGTACAGTGACATGTGAAACTGTACCTGGGGTGTCTGGCCCATGTTGTGTACACAGATTGTTATCATCAGATGTGCCAGTCATGACCTCATGTGGCGGGAACTGGTAATGGACAGCAGGTTGACCCTGCACCTACATTGATAGCATGATACAGGTATTCCCTGGTGTCAGTGGCATCTGTCCATACAGGGCATATGTTTAAGGCATGATATGTCCTTTGTGGGTCACATTTGATAGCACCACAGGTGTTGCAGGTGTCCAGTGGGGAACATAGTGAAGGTGCACTGTCTGCATGTACGTGCCTATTGTACTGATGGACAGGGTGTCATGCCCACTGTAGTCCACTGCAATCATGCCATGGTTACTGTCTGTGGGAAATATGCAGGGTACTACCATCATAGCGGTTGTTGCCTAGGAAAGTGTGTCTGTGTATGAGACATGGGTTGAGAGTGTTCTCTGGGTAATACAAAGGTTGCTAACTTTGTTCAACAGGCCTTGGTGTCACATGTAGGGGTATGGATTGGTACCCCAGCCTCTCAGATATTTTACATCTGTTATCCTTGTAAGGTGGACATTCTGACATATAATAGGGCCACAATATAAGTAATTTGCAAAACCCGCTCCACAATGAGTCCAGTTGTTACACACTCACAGCCACCTCCGCACAGGATATGAATGACAAACACAGAGACACTCAGACACTTGCCATGCCTGGGATTAAAACTCCTACCTAACTAGTTTATAACACTACAGCATTACGCAGTTATAGGATGCCCCTTGGAAATTACTGGAGTACGCCTTCCCCAAAGGTGTATTTCACTGGGAATGACATCAGCAGGCTTGCCAAGAAGGTCAATGGAGGTTGTAGTGACTGTGACTAGCCTCAAAAGCATTGCACCCTACACAGACAAAAAAACACACACAAACATCCGCACTTGCCATGTGTGGGAATAGAACCCCTACCAAAGTACTATATCACACTACAGCATTAAGCTGTTATAGGACACAACAAGGAGTTTACTGGGCTACTCCTTTTCCAAAGATGTATTTGAATTGTAGTGAGTGCGACTAGCCTAAAAGCATTGCTCCCTACACAGACAGAGACGCATGCACACACACACACACACACACACACACACACACACACACACACACACACACAGTTGCCATGTCTGGGATTAGCACTCCTACCTAAACAGTTTATCACAATACAACATTATGCAGTTATAGGATGAGCCATAGAGATTACTAGGCTTCTCTTTTCCCAAAGGTGTATTTCAAAGTGAATGACATCAGCAGGCTTGTCATAGTAGGGCTATGGGGAGGGCAGTGTGTGTGCATGGGCCATAACCCATTCATTTAGAGGTAGACACACCACACTCAGGCACACGCAGTTTTATATTCCACAAGTATGTCTATACAACTACTAGATTACTACTGCCTTGTACAGTCATGTTGCACAGCTGGCACTTGCACCACATAGTCTGTAATGCTAAGGGATACCAGTGGCTAATTTCTACAGTGAATGACATTTACACATCATTTGGTTGTAGCCATTTGGCTGTGTGCTGAGTGGGGCAGGCCTCATGATGGAAGGCTCTTTGTCACTGTCACTCTCTTCCACACATTTATGTATGTGTACTTTTGGCATATTATAGTGTGTTGTCCTTGGATATTACATGTGTATTCCTATCCAATGTGTGTGCAAAGCATGACTGGTGCATACTGAGGGGTGTATGTGGTAACATCTGCAACTGTTTGATATGTATGGTCCACTGTTTTTGGCAGACATGGGCTTCATTTATTTACGTGTGTGAGCATGCCCAGTATGACCTTTCAGTATGTTGTTGTCTGTCATTGTCTTCATTTCTCTAAGTGTGTGAGCATGCCCAGTATGCCCTTCTGTATTGAATGTGTGGATCCATTCCAGGTAGTTTATACTCCAGTGAAGACCTTTGTGTTCTGCACCTACAGGTAGCAAACTGTTTCTGCAGGATATCTGTAGATCAGTTGTCAATATGGGGTCAAACTGTGGAGGGGATAGTGTATACTCTAGGCGATTGTGTCTGTGCTGCTTCTACTACATGGTACTGGTGTTAGAAGAGATATTCAGACATGTGTACTGTTATACACTGTGATGGTTTATGTCCTCAAGTACTGTCAGGTGGACATTTTTGCTCACAGTGATGTTCTGGGGAACACAGGGTGAATGCAGCTATGTCTAGGATTGGGGTCAAATGCCTACATATTCTTGGAAAGTTATGCCATTCTGGAGGGGAAGCTGCAGACACTTGCTGCTGGGTCTGAGTATCCAGTTCAGCACTTTGGTACAGTGATGGAAGAGGATCCCATACTTGTACATCCATCAACGTGACAGTATGGCCTTATCTTGCTGTGGCAATACCTCACAGCTGTACTGATTCGCACAGGTTACCCAGAGGCAGGGGTAATAAGTCAGGACATTACCCTTATTGTGGTATACGGGCAGGTTTGTAGCCACCCATTTTTGTGTTTGCAGCCAGTGATAGTATGTGCAAATGGCTGTGTGTTGGACCTTGCATATTCCATTATGCCCATGCTCCCCCCCCCCCGTTATTCTATCCTATTCCATACATTATGCATACATTCTCTGATACTTTTCCTATAGTTATCACCTCATTACAGCTGTGTTTTGGTGTTGGTCCACAGTTCATGCAGTGGGACATGGTGGACATGTTACTGTGGTTTGTCCACATGGCCTTGCATATGGCTTATGTGGAGTGTGTTATGTTGTTATTTGGGTGTCCATGACATAACATGCATTGGCAGTACGGGTGAGATGCAGGCCTTTGGCAGAGGCCTATAGGCCATTTGGTGGTGATGTAGGCCAGCTGTAGCAGGCCGTTGCATTCTGTCAGTCCTACAGTCCTAGACTGCCATACAGTATATTCCCCTGGGGTGACAGGTTAGGTGTGCTAGGTGTTCATGCCAGTACTTTCTATCAGTATTGATCAGGTGGTGTGGATGCTGGCAGGGTGCTGCTTACAGCTAGGGACACACCTGCATGGGACACCTGCACTGCATGCTGTATTATTTTGCTATTGCCATACACAGGTGGGGTACATATTGCACCCATTCCCAACAGCAGGGATAAGACTGGAGAGGTACCTCTGGGTGGTGATTGGGTGAGCTGGGTGTATGTGTGCTATGGACACTATTTGCATCTGACTCACAGATATTCATGGGGCATTCCAGTTATGCTGGCATGTGCAGAGACATCAGCCATTTCCCAATACATTAGTCCTATCACCTTTGTGATCTGCAAGTGTTCGGCCAGACAACATCAGTGTTCCCTACTACAAGCCCAGATAATGTGATGCATACCTGTATGTACAATTCCAAGATTGTGTCCATTTCATGGTTACACATTATATACTGTATGTCCATGGTACTTTTCTCTGTGTACTGCTTGTATATCTAGCCCAACAGTCATGCCATATCCATCATTCAGATGGTGACACATATTACCACCATACATTTACAATGGCTTACTGCTAGCATGTGTTATACTGGGGAGCATTGTCTTTGGCACTGCAGTTGTGAGGACTTGGCCCTGTCATCGGCAGTAGTGGGCAATGGCCACCAGGTCAAACCTCAACATGCATACATACTGACCACTCTCACACAATATGAAACACACACCAACCTAACACATGCATACCTGCATATTGTACAAATGCTACAATCTATCCTGCTACCTTGGCCAACTTAGGTCATCTGTGCTCCACTGGTATTATACCTACACATACATATTACTACATATCTACATCGGATTGGAAGGGGGGCACACCTGACTGTCACTACATTTCTACATAGGATTGGGGGGAGCACACCTGACTGTTACAGCGTGTCTACATCCAATTGGGGGGGGGGGCACACCAGACTGTTACTACATTTCTAAATAGGATTGGGGGCAAACCTGTGTGTTACTACATTTCTATTTAGGATTGGGGGGCAAACCTGACTGTTTCTACGTTTCTACAGAGGATTGGGAGGAGGCACACCTGACTGTTTCTACATTTCTACAAAGGACTGGAGGGGCACACCTGACACTTGCACATATTTGTTATGACTTTACTGGTATGTCAGGTACTCCATTTCATTCTATATTCTAACCTATCATGCTGACTAGAGGCATATCAGTGTACTACAGGTCTTAGGTTTGATTGACCTACATATCAGTTTCTGACTTCCTACCCTTCAGAACTAATATCCCACTGCCTGACCTGATGTAGTCTGCTGTGTAGGCATGGGGAGGGAGGTTACCCATAAGCATCATTCAGAGGCCTTAGCACAGCCTTTGTTTGTGTTTGTCTACACCTGTCCTGCTGACTGAGACTGTTGTTGGGTATGTGAACCTCCCTGACTGGCATGTGTGTGTCATGTGGACACACATGTGGCCCCGCACATTTCCTGCAGTAGGTTTTGTCACCATGTGTAGTACTGGCTACTATGGTGACACCAGAATTTGTTACAGATCTCATGCTGCCCCTATAGGTGTCTAATATCTGCTGGCATCCCATTCAGCCACATAATTCCCTTGCATGCTCACATCCATACCATAGATACAAGTAACAACACATACTACTCCATTCAGCAATTGGCAAGGAGAGTGACTTACCTTGTGGGTGTGCCAGTATTGAGGATGGTGCTGGAGGGCTGCTTATGTCAGATGCACATAGTACACTCCCTATACACGGTTGACCACAGGTAGTGTCATGTTTGGCATCCCTTTTACTGTATGTGTGAGTCAGAGGGAGGTGTCTTTCCCTGGGTCCCTACTGTGTCAGTGTATGTGCTATGCATTGCCTCTTTGCCAAGGCCAGGGCATACTGGGCACGCCTCCATCTGCCTACTGGGGCAGGCTCAGGTTGTTCCTCCTCCGAGTCACTCTGTGCCTGTGCTGGCCTTGGCATTGGTGGGGGGCTGTGTGGCCCTGTGCTGTTCCTGCTGCAGCTGTTTCCACAGGATCATATTTTGTAGCATGGCACATATGATGACAATTTGAGTACATGCAGCTGGTGAGTACTTCAAGGCTCCACCGCATGTGTCCAGGCATGGGAACCATGACTTCAGCATCTGAAACACATGCTCTATTATAATTCTGGTCTGTGCGTGTGGCTCATTATGGAGTTCTTGTTCGGGTGTGTGTGCATTTCTGATGGGTGTCATTAGCCACGGCTCCAGTGTGTAACCAGCATCCCCCACTAGGTGACCGTAAGGGATGTGTCCATTGGCAAATCTCTGGTACAGCTGTGTCAAATGCCAGATGTGGGAATCGTGATAGCTTCCAGGGCAGCCAGCACACACATTCATTATAATGCCCTGAGCATCACACACAACCTGGCAGTTGATGGAGGGGAAGCCTTTGTGGTTGATGTAGACCCTACCATGTTCACCGGGTGGTGCTTTGATGCATATGTGCATGTAGTCTATAGCACCGACTACCTCAGGGTATTCTGCTATTTGGTGAAAGAGAATCATATTGCTTGCCAACACCTCACGGGTGTTGAGGAAATATACGTGCTCACTGGCATGTGCTGACATGGCATCCAGGAACTGGTGGAATACCCTGCATGCTGATGCCTGTGAGATCCCCATGATATCCCCAGTTGGCCTTTGGGACATACCTGTGGCTAGTATTCCTAGGCCTATACACAACTTGGTATCCACTGGGATGGGTTCCCCTCTGTTTGTTCTGTGTGTCATGTGTGGCCAGCACAGCTCAACAGTTTGTTGTAGGTGGTCCCTGTCCCCCCTATAGCGCTCCACTATCTCCAGCTCATGTAGCCCGTGGCAGGTTACCCTGGGTCTGTACACCCTTCTCCGTCTCCTCACTGTGGGTTGGTCGACAGCATTCTCATCCTCTCCACCCTCAGCCTTTTCCACAGGTTGATGTCTGATAGCTGCTGCAGTTCTATCATTTTGTTGTTTTTGTTTGTTAAAATTTCCGCACTTTTATACACCGGTGGTGTAGAGTATGTGGGAAAAACCAGAGGAAAATGTGTTTGCATAGTTTATAGTAGTGTTTTGGGCTGGGCTGGTCAGCTGCCTGTGTAATTGGCTGATTCTGATACATTTCACCTGCCAGCTATACTAGTTCTCTTAGATTACCTTCCTACTGCTGTTTTCCCTTCACATTGCCTTCCTGTTTAAGCCTAGGGGTACACCGCGCAAACACAGTGCTCAAATGAGCACAGAGCTGCTATTTCCTGGTTTACTTTTTCTTTTTCCCTTTAAAACCCGGTGTGCGGCACACACACCCGCTTAAGCAATGTAAAGAGTGCTAGGCAGCCTCAGACAAACCCCCTTGCTTGGCTCTGCTAAGCTAAGGGCAAACCCAAGCCTCAGGGCTCCAATCTGATTACAGTATGCCTGACACCCCCTATGATGTCAGCTAACTCCTAGGCTTGCACCAAGATATTCCTGCTCCTACACTGTTGGGTGCTGACTAGCATTGAGGGGAAATCTGAGATTTGGTATCATTCCTCTCATTTGCATAGGATTGCCTGCTGATGCATAGTTACAGGTCCCACACTGAGCCTCCCGCCTTAGCAACCACTGTTCACTGGCCATGTTGTCTTCTGCCTGCCATTGAGTATAATGGCAAAATAGTGATTTTGGTCAGAATGCTTATTTTAGTTTATTTTTTTTTGTTATTGTTCTCCCAATCACTTTTATGCGCCACTGCCCTATGCTTAAACAGCCGGGATCTGATTTTGTTTATTTTTGCAACTGTTTTCCATGCCAATGGCCATATATTTGGCCATTGGCATGCTTTCTGCATAATATCCATCCTTTATTTGGAGCTGTCATGGCTCCGTTTTGTAGTTTGCAGAAATGTACTCGGTTACAAACCAAGTACATTTCTACAGATTACACTAGTCCTGCACAGCCGGCTTCCAGCTTCCTGTATCGCAAATTCACCTCATTTGTATGTATTTCACCCGCAAATGGGGTAATTTGCATACAGGAGCTGAGTCCATGCAGGACTAGAGCAGGAGCGGTCGTGCACATCCCTACAGCTTATTCCTGGATTGCACGACAGACATATTGCCTGCTGGAGCACCTGCACTAGTCCTGCACACCGTGAAGGGCTTCCTAAATCTGGGGGATTATTTTAAATAAATCCGTATTTAAAAAAAATATCTTTACTACAAAATTTTTTTCAGTGGTCAGGCCGTGTTTTTGGTTTGTTTTAAATGTTTTATACCTTTAAAAAAACCTGTAAGTTCATTTTAAACATGAAAGCATGATTTAACTCAAATAATTTTTATACATATATCTTTTTAACTCATATAATTTTTATACATATGTCTTTTTATAATACATTTATGTTTATGTTTTTGCTATTCTGTTTAAATTGCCTTGTTTTATATGTCCATGTTTATGTATCTTAAGTGGTTAATGGACTGTCCTTGAATCAAGCCATTTTTCCTCAACCTCAAAATCCATCTGAAAGAACCTTACATTCCTTGGATGTTCATGGACAACTTAGGTATTACCTGGACAAGACCAAATCCATTAGAAAGTCTGACCAGGGCCTTGGGGAAGGCAGTCTCTAAACATACTGTATCTCCATGGATTTCCAAAGCTATCTCTGCTTGTTATTCCTTTCATGGAAAGATTTTAACTACCAATGTGAGAGCACATTCTGCTAGGGCAGCTGCCTCTTCAGCAGTCTTTTTCAGGAGGGTGGACTACGCTGGTCCTCAGTCCATACCTTTACCAAGCACTACAAGCTAGACTTGGTCTTTAGAGCCTGAACGGGGTTTGCTACGTCAATCTTACAGAGTCTATAGACAAGGCCCCTTAACCTACCTCCCTGGTTCATACCTAAAGCTTGGGTACTCTCCCTACAGTTATGAATACTGCAACATGAGAATAGAAGGACATAGAATAGTTGTGTAAGAAATAACAATAACCTTAGATGTCCTTCTCTTCCATGTTGCAGTATTCAGCACCCCATCCAACCCTCTCTTGCTCTGTTTTGTCCATCTGGAGTGATTTTCCCCTACTTTCTCTCCATGCAAACAGTGCACTGTAACAGGCACATACATTTATTGGGCTCCTTGGGCATGGTGGCATATGTGAGTCTGAAAAGCTTCCTTTCCTTGCTCCCCAGAGGTACTACTGTATGTGGCAGTCATTTCTGAAGGGGGTACGTGCAGACATCAGTTTTATAGCCGATGTCGGTTTATGGCCCTGACAAGCAATGTAGCACATATCCCTTCTCCTAAGACTTTGGTATACTGACCAGATGTCCGGTGCTGCAGGCAGCTACCTCCCTACATGTAAAGTAATGGTAAGTTCTTACACAACTATTCTTTTCTAACATATGCATCTTTACAAATAGATTTTATTGTTAAAAAGCCAGTACATCTCTTCTTGTCTGGAATTCACAACTTAAAAATGGGGCATCATTTACAGTTTGCCTACTTACCCCAAATGGAGCAATATAAATGAAGGCAGTAGGTTTTCTGTTTTGTATCAGAAAATATCTATGATTGTCACACAATGTTATATGCCTTCTATGATATAAATTGCAAAGGCCCAAAGTGCCATGGTTACTCCCTACTTTTCAGATGAAGTTTGAAAGAAAAATAAGTCTGCAAATGCAGTCTTTCATATCTTTATTTTATTTATCTGATTTATTATTGGATACTCTACCCATTACCCAACACATACTAGTATATATTCAGTAACTAATCAAAAGTAAAAAGGGGAAGCTGTTTTTGGAAAACAACATATAGTGTATATTTCTTATTCCATTCTTATACAGCAGAAGTACAGCAAGCAGAAGGTATAAAAGTATTCTCCAATTAGAACAGTGACACTTCTAGAAATTCAGAGCAGTGCTGGCATAGAAAATAAAAGAAGCTTCATTTCTAAAAAGATTTGAAGTATAGAACTTATAGCAAGAATTGGGATAACTGAATATAGTCTTGCAGTCAGAATGACTTGTACAGTGTCCTTATCTGAAAATAGCTTGTGAGTGACATCACACATGGAATCTGTAACAATGTGCTGGGTACACTTCACAATATAAGCACTGAGAGGTGCAGAAACTGGTGTTGGTGGTATAGGTAGCTGTATGCACCGTGCTGGTGTGCTTTTGTTGTACTATACATGGAGTGTAGTATATGTGACTTGTATTCATCCCACTATTGTTTATTCTGTACCCTACCCCTTTCTGTGGAGTGATAATATGAAAGAAACACTGAATAATTAAGTAACTTTGGTCTGTTTGTTACAGCTGGAAAGTATACACTGAGTGAATGAAACCCAACTACAAAATGAAATACATTAGCAGTCCAGTGTGTTAAACCTCTAGCTAAATTGTCTTTCAAAAACACACGGTGTATAACATATATTATAAATAGAAGAGTTAAAAAGGATAAAACATATGTGCCATGAATGACATTATAGGCATTTCATTTCAGTAAGGTAAACTGCAAGGTTATACAAATTTCTAGAAAAAAATTAGAAAAGAATGTGCATTAGAAAGTATTATACCATGACCCCCCCAAAACGTGCACGGTGATTGGCCAGCGTGCCCGTTGTAAATTGAGTTATACTAATGGAAAAAGGTACGGTCGCCCGGACTTTTTTCCATTAGTATAACTCGTTTTTTTAAAACACTGTCTCGCTATGTTAAATGGGCTTAACATAGCGAGACAGCTTTAAAATAAGCAACGGAGATGTCCGCTGCTTATTTTAAAGCTGTCTCGCCATGTTAAACCCATTTAACATAGTGAGACAGTGTTTTAAAGCAACGGAGAAAGCAAGATCTCCGTTGCTTTTGAATGTCTGCTATGTTAAATGAGTTTAACATAGCGAGACAGTTTTAAAATAAGCAACGGAGATGTCCGCTGCTTATTTTAAAACTGTCTCGCTATGTTAAACTCATTTAACATAGCGAGACACTAAAAAGCAACGGAGATCTTGCTTTCTCCGTTGTTTTTGCTCAACTCTGATGTACTGCGCAGGCGCAGTACATCAGAACTGCCGCGGATGCCAGACATCTGCGGAAGGGCAGTAAACAGGCATTATACTATGCCATTATTTAAGAAAAGTAATAGTTTCTTTTCTTAAATAATGTCATATAATAGCAATAACCACTTCTGGGTGTGGGTAATGCTAATTACCCACGGTTGGCTGTTTGGTCCTCGGGCTTCGCCCTCGGGACCAAACCACGCCAACCGTGGGTAAATTTAGCATTACCCACACCCAGGCGTGGGTTATTGCTATAATAGTTGTAGCAGAAACAGAAATGACACCATATGAAGTGATTGGAAGGTAGTGATAAGAAAAGGTAATGTAAGTCACACAACTGAAGATAACTGAATATTTAGAAAAAAGCATGTCGGCTAAAGAAGCTGTTATGTCATAATAAAAACTATGAGAGCACATTTTGAGTTGGTTATGTTTTGTTATATCATAATAAAAACCATGAGGGCACATTGTGAGTTGGTTATGTTGTGTTATGTCATCATACAAACAATGAAGGCACATTGTGAGTTGGTTATGTTGTATTATGTCATTGTATGAACAATGAGGGCACATTGTGAGTTGATTATGTTGTGTTATGTCATCATTCGAACAATGAGGGCACATTGTGAGTTGGTTATGTTGTGTTATGTCCTCATACAAACAGTGAAGGCACACTGTGAGTTGGTTATGTTGTATTATGTCATCGTATGAACAATGAGGGCACATTGTGAGTTGATTATGTTGTATTATGTCATCATACGAAGCATGAGGGCACATTGTGAATTGGTTATGGTAGTATTAAGTCTTTCATATACATTGTAATGGGCGTGTCATTTGATGATAGTATTAAGTCTTGATTTCACATTCATTGCAATAGACATGTCATTTGATGTTATCATTGAGTCTTGATTTCACATGCATTGTAATGGACTAGTCATTTGATGTCAGTATTAAGTCTTGATTTTACATGTAATGTAATCAACATGTCATTTGATGTAGGTCAACATAGGACATGTTGTTTAGGTCTTGTGTCCTTTTAGTAGGGTATCTCTGTGAGTGTTCCAGTTGGTGCATGTATCTGGACAGATACATGCTAAAGGGGGCATTATATTCAATGACTGGCCTAATAAGGGTGAGTAAGGGGAACAATGCCAACCCTAAATCTTGACACACTCCCTCTGTTTATAAGCTGTGCAATATAGTAGGACTTTCTTACAAGAATATGCACGTTGGTTAAACATTAGGTCATTGTCTGCTTAAGTTCCCAAATTCTGAACTACTACGTTAACTCTTAGGGATATAGTTCCTTGGGGTAGATGACTTCACAAAGGATACAATAATGCATTTTTTGGCATTTAGTTTCAGTCCATGATTTTGGTACCAGTTATTTATTTGAGACAAACTTTCATGCAGGATGACTAAGTTACTTGGGGATTCATTGACTGCGCCTAGCTTTCAGTCATCTGCAAACTTAGTCAGCCAGAGCCCTTTGGTATTGGCTTTTACTTCAGAAAAGTAGTTGCCAAACAGGAGAGGTCCCAGTGCAGAACTCTGGGGACTTCACTGGTGTACTGCTCTCTTTCTGTAGGTAACCTCTCCTATTTTGATTATCAGCATTATGTCTGTGAGTTATTCCCAGTTTATTTAGCTTTTCTTCTGTGCTTGAGTGGGGAATTTTGTCAAAAGCTTTGGCCAAGTCAAGGTACACAATGTATATTATTTTGCCTTTATCCATTGCATTGGTGACCTTTTCAAAGAAAGACCATCAGGTTATGTAGGCATAACTTACTCTTGATGAATCCAACCTGAGATGTTTCAAGCCTTTGGAGGTTACCTGTGTCCTGATTTATTAGTTCCATGATAAGTCTTTCCATGGCTTTGCACATGCGGCTGGTCAGACTTATGGATCTGTAATCCCCTAGGTCTGTGAAAGGCCCTCCCTTATACAGGAGAATGGCTGTAGCTGTTTTCCATTTGCTTGGTACAAAACTGTATTGAGGCTGAGATTGAACAGTGTTATTAGAGATGTGGCTAAATCGTTCTTCATGCTGTTTATGATGCATCCAGTTATATTGTCAGAATCCACTGATGCACTGCTTTTAGCTTTTGATAGTACTTTTAGGACTTGGTCTTATCTGATAGCTGGAGGCGAGCCAGTTTCAGGTTTAACTTGAGGGATAGACAGAGGAGATAAAGTGGTAAAGTTAGAGCTATGAAAAAAATCCTATTTGATATCCTTCTATAAAGGCGGCTCATAAACCAAGCTCACAATCTGTAGACCAATCTCCATTCCCTCACCCTTATCCAAAATCTTGGAAAGATGTATTCACTCTCAACTTATTACATGTATTACTTTTCATAACTTCCTTTCTCCCTCACACCTTGGTTTCAGAAACACGCACAGTACAATCACTGTCTTACTAAGGTTCACAGATATAATAAATCACAGTAGAAATTTGGGTTTTCTAACTTCATGCCTATTTCTGGATATCCAAGGCATTCAACATAGTCACTCATCAAATTCTCCTAAGTAAACTCTTTTCCTATGGGTGATCACCCTCCTCACTTAACTAGTGTCTAAGTCATCTCACTAATAGATCCCAAACAGTGAAATGGCATGATGATTTCTTCTATTTCATTAATATATCCATCAGAGTCTTGCTGCTCCATCCTAGGACCACTACTGTTTAACTTATTTCTCAACAACCTAACCACAGCAGCCAAGGAGGCAACTATAGTACAGTATGCCAATGGCTCCACCCTAATATTTGCTGCGAGGACACTAACCTTCTCCAAATTCTCACTTAGAAATTCTCTTAGCATGGCTCAACAACTCACAACTCCTGAATCAAAAAAAAAAAAGCTAAACTACTACCATTTACCTTCAATTCTCTCTTCCCAAAAAACTACTTTTAATATACTTTCATCCAGCAAGACCAATATGGAGCTGGTATCCCACACCAAACTACTAAGTTTGATTACAGATGACCACCTGAAATTTGATCTTAACCTTCAGCAAGACATAAAGAAGACACACCAAGAGCTAGGCTGTCTCTAAAGAGTAAAACACTCCTTTCTGACTCTGCTAGACAAAACATAGACACTTCTTTTCCAATCCCCACCCTATAATAAGCCTGTCCTATCCGAACCAATCTCAACTCCTCTCTGTCAACCAAAGAACAATTCTAACAATAACCAAATTAGCAATCAACAAACAATATAGATCACATCACCACCTCACTGTAAGACAACTAAACTGGCTTGAACTAAGTAGCTCACAGTTAATTACAACCTTCAAGCTACTGCGCAACTGAGAAAATGTCCCATGTCTTCATTCCACCATTCAAGCTTACACCATTAGGGGACCTCTATGCTCTACTGACCAGTCATTACTGTCCATAACCAAACCTAACAACAATGCAGGATACTCCCTGTATTCTGGTTGAGAGTATGAGTGGAAATTACTGAACATGCTACAACCCCCCACCCCACCCATCATGTCATGCAGACTGAAACAAATCACTTTCTGGAATTAAAGGAAAAAGGAGAGCAGGGAATTTATTTATTTAATTACTCATCAGTTCATTCATTCCAGTTAATTGGGTAGACGAGCTGGCCCAAAAAGACTATTTACAGATATGACCTGGTTCAAAAGTAACATGAAGGCATAACATACAATAAGTGCCATCAGTTTAGTATGGATTTAATAAATAGATAAATTATTCATACCTCTTTAAATAGAAACATGTACATGAACAAGTAACAGTATTCATTGCACTATTTTAAACATCTGCAATCAAGCACCTTCTAAGACATACAAGTTTAAATTGCAGGAGAGTAACACAAACAATACAGTTGAAAAGCCATTTACAGAAATACAACTGATATGCAAGCTTTTGAGTTTTTGGGTTTTTTGGGTAATATTTTAGTAAGTGATATAGCACACAGAGATTTATGCATTAAACATTGTCTTTAAAGCATGATCATGTATTTGAAGTGGTTAAATGAGACTTATGAGCCTGATTAAATTATAAGAAGTACAACAGTTTTAATTTCCTTTGGAAAGTTATTCCAGTAGGCAGGTGTCATTTTGGCAAAGGCTGTTTCAGTGTTTGATAGGTTAAGTCTAATTAGCTGTAGAACAGTGGTGTTCTGAAGAGAATATACATTATACTTTTGAAAGAGAATAGTCTTTAATGGTGAGCAGTAGTAATCATTGAGCAGTTTGTGAGTGAGTGCAATTAAGAGTTAGGTGGTCCTAGCCTGCACAGTTAACCCGTTGCTAGTAGCAACAGTGATGTTCACTGAAGTTAGGTGGATGAATCTTAGAATCTTATTCCCAGTGGCCTGCAGAATGCTAGTATTGTCAGTGGAGTACAGTAAAATAACTGGGAGCACATACTCCAGTCCAGGTGTAATATTACCTACTGTTATAGGCTTTTTAGCCTCAGACGATTTAAGCTTATAGAGGACTTCAGTTGTGTCAGTATGTGAAAGAAAAGTTAATTGAAGGTTGAGGATTAGCCCTAGATACCTTTGAGCTGATATACTAGGCAGACCTATGCCACAAGCGTCGATGGTGACTATGGTGTGGTGACAGCATAAGATTTATTTTAGAGGTGTTAACCAGTAGTCAATTTGTATGCACTCAGTTCCTCAGGATAGAGACTTTATTGCAACTAATTTGTAATGGAGCTGGTGTTTTTAGATGATTTAGTAATGATGACATACTCAGCATAAAACAGACAGTTTATTCTAGGGGGGGTTTGTACCCGAACCCACTGCTGCTGTTTTTGTCATTTGGAGTTTGTGTTGCCTACTACGTTTTTTACTGCCTTTATCATTAAAGCACTCTAATAAGCAAGTAGAAAGTAATATGGTACCTACCATAGGTGGAATATGGAACACTCTACATCTTTGCTCACAGAAAGGATATAATGCTAACAAAAATAAAATGCTTGTATTTAACACAATATCAACACCAAAACAGTTATATCCATCTGTTTCTGTATTTAAATAAATACAGTATACTGCATTATGTTTATGAATTAGTCCTACCTGGGGATTCAATAAACTGTGTGTAGGCTTCTAGTGAAGCCTACCCAGTGTTTATGCATTTGCACAGTGAGTAGCAGTGCTAATTGTATATGCATGCAAAGTACCATGTTTAAATATAAACAAGCACAGTTTCATGGCCAGCAACATGTAAAGCAACATGCGCAACAGTGCACATGTAAGCCAGTTTACCTATGGGCAGACTAGGTCTGTGTGATGATTGCACTGAATGCCACAATTTTTACCAGGGTTATTCATTAAGCAATGTATATAGTTTCAACACCTTATATGAAAGTGTATACAGGGCATAGGATTTGGGTCTATGTCAATTCTTTGAACGCTTACAATTTCAAACGTTACATGGTCGAGACCAAACGTTCAAAATCGCAAGTGTTCGAAGACTGACTTTCAATGGCACTGTAAGGTGCAGATAGGGAGAATTTCCCTTTTCTGCACTGAAGTGTGGTCTCGGAGTTTGTATATATAAGTAGGGGGGTGCAGGGGGGCTTGCCACCCCCCCCCCGTTCACACTGTTAAGGTGTATTTTTCTTTTTTTTCTTTTTTTTTTGATATTCAAACATACAAATGTCGAACATTTGGTCTCGACCATGTACTGTTCGACATTTTGGATGTTCGAATATTTAACATAGACCCGGGTATTGTGGAAACCTATTTCAGACATACTGAATAAAAGTTGTGTAAATGATCCATAAGGGGACACAGACTGCATTATAAATAAAAAGTCAGGGGAAGTGCATGTGTATTGAAAAAGGGACACGCAGATGAATTGTAGGAATGAATACAAGGAAATAGGGCAGGTGAAACATCGTAATGTACAGCAGATGAGGGCATGTCAATGAAGCCAGTAGTAGCATGAACACAAATCACTTATCAACTTGATACAGTACAGACTGCACAGTGAATGTATATTATGTGACTGTCACATAAGGTGACATAACAATGGAGAAGATTCTTTGTGATATAAGCATCCTGACATGTACAATGAAAAAGGACATATACCAGGGATGGAATATATAATAGGGGTCAGGTGCATATTGTGAAGCTGTGCAAATTGAGTTGCCTGAATATGACTGTAATATCAGCAGGGGTCTTAACCAAGTGGGAAACATAGTAACAGGCTCATGGCCAACAGTAGACAGAAGCACACACAATCATGGGCAGTATCAGAATAATACTACCAGTAATCCTCTGTCTTTAATATAATATATGTGATTGTGAGTGATCATAGATGGTTCTGCAAGAACACACATGTGCAGCTATTATCAGATGTCGGCAATCTATGGGGGAATCAAGCACACCATCCTGAAACTTTAAAATCTGCAGGAGGTGTAAGGAGGGACACTACTGTACCCCTGTCTGAGATTATGATCAATCCAGGCTAGTTGACAGATATGCATGGCATATATATGTTACAATCCACACTGTTACATGTGTAGCCCATACCATCAATGTTGTTAGTCAGCTATGTATGCATGTACAGTGTGCATCACAGAAACACGTATCACAAATGCATCTGGTATAACACCTTGATGGGGGTTCTGCAACATCAAACACTAATGTTTATGCAACAAAAAGAATATCTAGGTATGGCCAATAAGATGTGTGGGAGCTCACTGTGGTAAATGTGGTACACTAGATTTATGCATCCTTGAAAGATGTGTAGGGAGGTACATGAAAAAGGGTCATTGTACCCAGTTATTGGTGTCATGAAAGCTGTTAACTATGGAAGTATAATGGCCTTTGATTTGGATGTCCTGCACATACTCAGGCATTGTGTTACATACAAGGAAGTAGTCGCCACTGAGGGCACATGCTGGTGGATGTTCCACATACTATCTACTTCAGTACAGAGGTGTACTGCCTACATTGTCATTAGACTGTGCATTTGCTTTTATAACATAACAAAATCCCCCAATGATTTTTTTTTATCTCTTGTGTTTCCATGGCTGTGGTAGCAATCCTTTGTGGGTGTTGATACTGTGTGTATTATACTAGTATCACACTTGGATTCAATGATTGTCCACAATCTGCAGTCCTCCAGAAAGCTGCTGGACAAAGGATGTGTATGTCATTCTTGACATCTGTGACTTAAATAATGAACAGGAAAGGACCCATCACACAGCCCTGAGGTTTGGACCTGATCACTGGACTCTAGATATAGGTCACTTCACACACTTCAGCATATTCATATGTCACGTATGTGATCCAGTAGTCTATCTGCTTGGTGATATAGGTGTTTATGGCCACTTGTGACAGGGTCACAGTAATACCTCAGTGTGGATTTATGTCAAATGTGTTGGCCTGGTCAAGTTCCACAGGATGATAGTGTTGCCACCATGCTTGCCCTTGCTGACCTTCTTAAGGGCATCTAATAGATGTAACTGAGGTGGATGTAGCCTGAACAAATCACACTTGTATTCTGCACAGAGCTGGGAGATTACCAGTGTCCATTTAGAAGAGGTCCACGAAGACATGTTGGTCTGCCACACTGATGAGGAGAGTGAGGATGTGTCTATACATGCATGCATCTTGTGATGCCCCCCCCCCCAAAATCAGATGGATGCATGTTAATGTACACCCAACTACAGGAACATATTCTGTCTGGAGGCTGTGTTGAAGTATGGATCCAACGGTGTCTGGTAGATCCATCTTCTGAGTCATGCTACAGGAAAGCTGTGATGTTGTCACAGCCCATTGATTCTGTATTATTAGCTACACAGAGTGCATTGATGTGTTGCCCTCCTTAGAATAGAAACTGAGTAATGTTTGGATGTATACTTTGGCTGATGGGCAATGTGTCAGGGGGTGACATGTGAGACAAACTGTCAGTTAGCGGATTGTCTATTTCCTACAGTTGGGTACGACAAGTGGCATTCACATACACATCTGTGCTTAGTTGTGTATTCCACTTAACATTTCAAATGTATTGGAATAAATGATTAGTAAAAAGACCTACAAATAGAATCGTGGTCATTCATCACATTCCACACACTGGTACTATGCACACAGTCGTACAACTGTACCAATGTCATGTACTTACATCAATTGCACAGCATATGCCTATATGCGTTTCATGGGAAACCTATGTTTGAGCAGCCTGATGCCATATCAAGACACATTACAGATCAGTTGTTTGTGACTCATGCAGAAGATTTCCTGAGACAAATGTTAATAGTCCCACAATGGTGCTGCTGACCCCCTCAATAATCCTTGATTATAGCAACACAACTGCACATACAATGAATTCTACACGGTTGCAAGTGCATCAAAACATGTGATAGATTGTTGTATATATCACAGCATGACATGTGTATGAGCCAAGACTTATTTGACCATGTAATCAATATGAATTTATATTGATGTGTGTCACAGAGCATTTAAAGATGGTATAAAGACACTTGCACATGTATGCCATACTGCAGTTGTCACTGTAATGGTGGAATATGAACTATGTCGACAGTTGCTGCTTTACTACACCAACACATGTCCTAATATAAAGATGCTGAAATATCCAAACTTGTAACCACAAACTGGAACAGCTGCAGCGGCTGAACCTGTTTATTCACAATACAAAGGTACAAAAGATAAAACGTTACAAATAAAAACTAAAAGAAATATATTTCATATGTTAAGTGCTTTCTTCCCATAAAATATGGGACTTCTTCAGAACAAACTGAACTACAAACCCAGCCACTTAAATACAAATTCCCTCCACCCTTAATTCCATTCCATTATCCATCAGGATGCAGACTCTCATACATACTTCAAAAACTTAAAAACACAATGTAGGTTAAAAAACAATGAAACATGAATATATGAATAAATCAAGCATAACAATGATGTAATATCTATATATTTTTATGTTTTAATGTGTTGCTTGGTCTTTCAATTATTTATCCTGCTATATTCCTTATTTTTAACACACTGGAAATGCTTACATTTTCATTAATACCTGGATAGTATGCAGCATGCAACTGCCATTTTAACTCACATAAATCCAGGAATAAATCCAACATTCTTCCCTGTGCATCTTTAACTAGTTGTTGTAAACTAAAAACTTAAATTCATGTCTAGGGAATTCCTTCTGATGCCTGCTAAATGCATTAGTCATTTTACATTTTTTTCATATTTGTTAAATGTTCATACATCCTATCCCTTAAGCGTCTACTGGTTTTCCCTATATAAAATGTAGTACAGCCGTGGCATTTAGCCATATAGACCACATTGGTACTATTACAATTGCAATGTCCCTCGAAAAATATTCTTTTCCCATTTAAAAAAGGAAACATTTCTCCTGTCTCCAAAATGTAGACAGTATGGGCACATACCACATTTACAGTTGCATAACTTTCTGTTTCCATGTCTGCTATTGTGAAAACCTTCCAGTATGTTTTTTTAAAGATCTATCCTTCCTATACACTACTACAGGTTCTTTCCCTGCCCTGTTGTCCACCAGTTGATCAAACTGCAATATTTCCCATTTTTTCCTTATAGTTTCAACCATATAAAATGAGTCTAAATTATAAGCTGTGATGAAACTAACTCTTTCCCTCATCCTGCCTTCTCTTTTCCACATCTTTGTACCTCCATTTTCATTTCCTCCTAATAATGTTGATATACACCCTCCTATCATTTTTGCACAACCTCATCTTTGATTTTAAAGTGTTTCAGGATAACCTTTCTTTATAAACATTCCCATAATGTATTCTATTTCCATCACATAATCACTATCTCTGGTGACCATTCTGGCTGCCCATACCATTTGTCCCTTAACAATGAGCTTTTTCTGAGTAGGAGGGGTTAATCGACTTAAAAATGTTCACCCATAAAATGAATCTGTAGGTATTGTTTAATGATACAAATGGGATATCTAATTATAACAATACTAATTTTAAGTTAAGAAAGCCAAGCACTTTTAACCCACCCATTAACAAAATAATAGGAATGTATGAGAAAAAATGTGAGAAGGATATCAGAAAGGCATTTAGAATGGGACCAGGAATGATTAGCATGAATATGAGTAAAGATGAACAAATAGTGTTGAATGACTTAATAAATGACAGAGGTATAGGTTTAATGAAGCCCGACAAAGGGAATGGTATAGTAATAATGGATAGGGCGTATTAGTCCAATGGAATTAATATTTTTTTATTAGATGGGTCATATGTAGAAAGTTCTATTAATGAACTACATATAATGAACAAAAAATGGACTTAATGCTTGAAGACATGTTGTATCAGGACAAATAAATGAGGAAGAATATGAATACATGAGGAAGGACTACCCGATGGTACCCTGCTTTCTAGCTTTATGACTGCAGGATACATGGTTATACACTTCTGACTAGAAGCACACACACACACACACACACACACACACACACACACACACACACACACACACACACACACACACACACACACACACACATGCACTGGTTGACTGCAATGAGATTAGCACACCTACCTAAGTATACAGACTAGAGAACTCAGTACTTACCGCAAGCACCATGGCACAAGTCTGACTTTTACAAGACTGCAGGGCAATTTATAGTAGGTGGCATCATCACTGGATGTTTGAGAGAAGATGTGATGCCAGAATGAAATGGATGTGTAGGCATTTACATCTCTCAAAATATTGGTACTTCATGGGACTGTAGTGATGACTGCACGATACACTGTTATATTCTTCTGACTAGACAAACACACACACACACACACATGCACACACACACACACACACACACACACACACATACACACACACACACACACACACACACACACACACACACACACACACACACACACACACACACACACATCAGTGCACTGAAGTAAGATTAGAACCCCACCTAAGTACACATACTAGAGAACTCACTACTTAACACAATCATCACAGCACAAATCTGACTTTTACAAGGCTGCAGGACAATTTATTGTGGATGACATCATCACTGGATGTTTGAGAGAAGATGTTGGGAGGCCTGTCTGAAATGGATAGCTAGCCATGTATAACTATCAAAATATTAAAGATCTGCATTTTACCAGATTTATAAGTGTGCAAAGTGTAGCATTTGCTGTTGTGCTTCCAGTGTGCTGGTATACCTTAAAAGGGCAGTTTTGCAAACTATATGCAAACAGCTGTCTACCTTACTAAAAGTATTGCAAAATCTGAATGCATATTGTCAGTATAAAGATGTCCATGGTATATAAAAAAGCATTCTTTTTATTTCTGTAGTGTAGTTAATCTATCTGTGAACAAGTATGAGAGACCATGTTTCAAATGCATGGGAGCAGGCAACAGATGGCTACAGTGTAAATATGTGTTCTTTCCTTAAAAAGTGCCTTTCCTTTGTGTTTTTACATGTACTTTCATGGGATGAAGACTAAGTTCATAGGTAAGTACTAGGCTATATGCCCAAGGGCCTAAGTAAGCCAAGCTAACAAGGTTCCCTGGTTACACCACTCAAGAAAAGTTATTTTCCTGTGCCCATGTCAAGCAGAACCACAGACGTGATTCCTGGGGTGTATTTCCTATTTCCCATCAACTCATCAATATTTTTCTTGAAGAGTGCTAATGAGGAACTTTGCTTGACATAGATGGGTAGCTTGTTCCAGAGTATGGGAATTCTCTGGGACAGGAATCTATCTCTCCAGCATGTCCTGTTTATTGTGGTGAAAAGGTTTAGGTCTCTAGAGTGTGTAGCCTGGAGGGATTGGGATTTCTTTAGGTGTAGCATGTCCAACAGCTCTGGGTTTGACGTAGCTTTATATGTTAGGCAGAGATCACCTCGGAGTAGGCCATATGCTACGGAGTAAAGCTGGAGTTTTTTGAGACGGTCAGTGTAGGGCATCTGTTTGAGGCCAGTAATCCTCTTTGTGAGGTACTTCTGTGGCCTTTCCAGCTGCTGCAGATGTCTTGTGAAGTACATTCCAAAAAGGGTCTTGTACTCTATAATGGGTCTAATGAGTGTCGAGTAGAGTGGAACAATGACCTCTTTTTTCTTGGATGAGGACCCTTTTGTGATGAGGTGAGCCACATAGAAGGATTTCCTGACTACTGTGGCGATGTGATTGTCAAAGGAGAGACTAATGTCCACCTGGGTCCCAAGGTCTGTTATTACACATTTAGCATTAAGTAGACTGCTGCCTATGTGGTAGTTCATGGGTACAGATATTTTACCAAAGGAGATGACAATGGACTTTTTGTCATTGAGCATGAAGCCATGGGTCTGACACCAGGCATCTGTCTCAGTGAGGCCCTTCTGTAGGATGTCCGCATCATTTGGGGACTCGACTATGGCTCCTAGTTTGCAGTCATCTATGAACTTCATTAGCTAAAGGCCTTATGTGTTAGCCTGTACTTCAGAGAAGTAGATATCAAACAGGAGAGGTCCCAGGATTGAACCCTGTGGTACTCCACTTGTCACTGATTTAAAGTCAGATATGGAGTCTGCAACTTTTACAGTGTGGGTTCTGTCAGTGAGCCAGTTGGCAAACCATCTTATGACGTAGAGATTTATACCTAGTTTAGTGAGTTTAGCTATAATTCCAGAATGGGGGATGGTGTTGAAAGCCTTGATGAGGTCAAGATAGGCTGTGTGAACCACCTTACCCTCGTCTATGGCTTTGTTGACTACCTCAAAGAAGTTGATCAGGTTCAGGGGGCATGAGCTGCCTTTCACAAACCTGAACTGGGTGGATTCCAGAGTTTGGAGGTTACCATTGTCTTTGTTTATGAATTCCATGATGATATGTTCCATGGCCTTACAGACCAGGCTCGTCAGGCTAATAGGGCGATAGTTCCCAGGATCAGTGGTGGCTCCCCCTTTGTGGAGTGGGATAACTGTTGCTGTGTGTCATTCAGTGGGCACAAAGCCTGACATGAGGCTATGATTGAACATGGTGCTTTGGCGGGGAGCCAGTTTGTTCTGAAGTTCATGTAAAACACAGCCTGGGATGTTGTCCGGTCTCATGGATACTGTGTTTTTGGCTTTAGAGAGTGCTGCTTTTATCTACATAGTTGTGATTACAGGGCCTCTGCATTCTTCCTGTATAGATATGGGCCCTTTAAGGGGGTGAGAGGGGGGTAAAGTTAGCACTGAACCTATCTGCCAGGATGTTGGCAATATCAGTTGGTTCTGTAATTTTCGTGCTGTTGTGCTGTAACTCAGAGCAGATCTGGGTGTTACCATTGAGATTCTTGACATAGCTATTGAATTCTTTGTGATAGTCCCAAGAATCAGTGGTGATTTTGTTTTTGTAGCTAGCTTTGGAGGCTCTTATAAGGGATCTCAGCTTCTTACTGAGGCTGACTAGGGAACTCCTCCACTCATGGGATTTTACTCTCTTTTGCAACAGTTTCTTCCTTTTGTTGTAGAGTTTGTTTATGGCAGGAGACCACCAGATTGGCTTCCTTATTTTGGAGGATAGCATCTTGGTTCTGTTTGGGATAGCATGATCCATGCACGTGTGTAAGTGTTTATAGAGTGCATTTGTGTAGGATTCAGCAGTCGTAACTGTATTGTCCATTTGCATGGGTGTCATGAAGTTCGCCACTTCTGTCTTAAGAAGCATGATGTTGGCTTTGGAGAAATTTTTTACCATGGTTTCCTTAATGGGGGGTGGGGGCGGGATGTGGATATCTAGGGTGATTAGCTTATGGTCGGATCTGACCAACGAGGAGTTGACTTCAAGTGTGGAACTCATTTTCGTAATGACTAGGTCTAGGATATTGTTGCCCCTAGTGGGGTTGTGGATAAATTGATCCAGTGCATTGGAATTTATGAATTCCAGAAAGGGTTGAGTGAAGGAGTTGGTACATGAGTAGTTTTCCCAGTTAATGGTGGGGTATTTGAAATTGCCCATTATTAGGGTGCTTGGTTGAACTCTAATATTTTTCAGTATATCAAGAAAAGAGGAGTGGGAATCCTGGGGCATGGTGGGAGATCTGTAGCAAGCTACAATTTGGATTGCAGTTTTGCCCAGAGTTAGTTGCACTTGGATAACCTCGGATGCATTATGCTGTGCAACTAGCCTGGAGATGTGGATAGCCTTAATGAATATGGACACACCTCCGCCTTTGGTGTTCCGTTCCAGGTTAGGTGGCCAAAAAGTGTGGTATGAGTTATAGCCTGGTAATCCAGGGGTGATCTCTGCACCCATGCAAGCGTGAAGTAATCTTTACATGGTAAGACAAACATTTTTATTTCAGTATTGATGAGCATTTGACAGAAATTTACATTTATCTGTATGTGTGAAATGGGAGTTTGGACTCTGTGTGTATTGCAGTACTGTATGTGATAGTGGCAACGGTATTATTTTGTTAGCATTTATTAAACTGCAGTAGTGCAGCTATTCATTTCTTTCCTGTGTTGGTTGCTTTTGATCACAGATGATTTTGACAGTGGAAGTATAGGGCTCTTACCACCTGATGTCAGAGAATTGGCAGATGTTCTTACATTCACCATTGCACTATTCATCATGTATGGGATTCCCTGCCATGGAAGCTTGATGTCTGGCCAGTCTACCAAAGCCTACCATTGCTTTAAGGTACATTGAATGTCACCCAAATGCTCCTCGCACAGCATAGGGCATAAAGGTGACGTTCAGTCGTACCACCCTCAGAACTTCTTTGCCACCATTCTAAGCACTATTTCTTACTTTTGGTCTGTTTGTCTATGTTCGTTTTCTGTCATTTTTACTGCTTTTTTCAATTCTGGTGATTTGTTCTGTTTGCTGAAGTCCTCGCCATTGCAGATAAGTACCCAGTTGGGGTTTTGTTCTTTTTCTTGAACTTTTTGTGCTGCTTAGGTTTAATGTCATCCAGGAAGGGTAAATGTCAGTGTGGGAGACAGATTCCCCATAAAGACTACCACAATAAGTGCCTTTTTTGCCTAGGAGCATCTCACAACCATAAGTCTTGTTTGCTTTGTCAGGCGTTCATCCCAAAAACCCTTCATAATAGGCTTTCTTCCCTTTTGTTGCATCTTGACAACCAGCATTTTAAGCTTCTTGCTAAAGATGCAGTGGGAGGAGCTTCCCACCCTGAGAGTCAGCTGTCAGGGTATAAGAAGGTGAAAAAGGTAATATTGGAATCTTCCACTGTCCAGCCTCTGCCAGGTGTTTATGCCAAGATTATTACAAACCCAGAGGCTTGCCTGGCTGCATTGTTGGATTTCTCTGATGCAACTGGGTTAGAGACTGACAAGGATCTGGTGGACAGCACATCTGACAAGGCTTTGCAGGGGTGAATTTCAGATGTTAAGGGGGAACCATGGTTGATGGTTTCTGAGGGGTCAATAGGGGTTCTGCAGATTCTTCTTAGGGAAGAAGTTCCTACTGTAGTTGTCGAATGTCATCCTGAGTCAGAGCCTTCTCAGTTTTCTAGGGCAGATATTCCCTTAAAAAGGAAAAAAAAAACTAAACATGTTTCTTCTGCTCCTAAGAATTCTCAAAGTGAGTGGCAGACCTTTACTCAGATGTTATTCAATGCTTTACTGTCATTAAGGCCTCCTCAAGGGGTTTCAGTTCCTGCTCCTCCTTGTTCCTCTTCTCCACTTAAAGGCCCAGAGAACTGAATTCTTCTGAGGAAGAGTTGGGTTCTGTTGAAGAATCCCTTTATTATTCTACTCAGATTCCTTCTCCTTTGGACTATGGGTCAGAGGAAAAGGAATCTATTAGTCCTAATACTCCTTCTGAGGAAATTACCTTTCAGGACACACTATCTAGGATGATGGAATTTCTTTTTAAGTAGGATTATGCTCAGGTCTCTCATATCCATAAGGGGTACAGTGAGTTACTGCAGATGAAATCTCCTAAACATGTGCCCATTCCTCCTGTTTTGGCTGCTTTACTGAATGTTTTTTCCAATGCATCTAAATCACCTGAATCTCTGCCCCCTGCTCCCAAGAAGCCTGATAGGTTTTATAGGGTGCCTGAGGATTGTTCTTTTTTGTTTAGATGTCCTGCTGCTGACCCCTCTGTATTGTCTGTAGCCTCTGATAAGCCATCTCAATTGCTTCCTTCATCCAAGTTACTGCCTTCTGATAAGGACAGCAGAGCCATGGACAGGCTTGGTAAGAAGGTTTACACTTCTGCTAACCTAGCTTTTATGGTAATTAATATGTGGGTATGTGTTGGCTCTTCTTTCTCAGGCTTGTCTGCTTTTTTCTGATCTCCCAGACTCTGAGAGTAAATCATCATCTCTTTCCTTGCTAGGAACTTCCTCTCAAGTAGTTTTTCATTCTATCAAACATAGTTATGATGTAGCAGATGCATCTTTTAGGGCTACTGCTTTTGGTTCAGTACTGAGGAGGTATTCTTGTCTAAGACTTCAACCTTTACTTGATGATATTAAGGCTAAGTTGATGGATGTTCCTCTGGATAATACACTTTTGTTAGGGGAAGCAGCTGCTGGTTTAAGTATCTTCCGGACAAGGGTAAGGACCATCGGAGCTTAAATATGTGTTTGTTTCTCCTGTGCCTAAATTTCAGAGAACTACCCTTCTAAGCCAGACTTTGATCATAGGCAGTCTCACCTTCCTGCTAAAGGTTAAAAGGGTTGGAAATGGGCTCCCCTCCTAAGGCCAGTCAGACTGCAGCGATTCAGAAGTCTTTCTTTCCTGACAAACCAGGTGCTGTATGACTATTCACCTGTTATCAGCCACATTCCTATTTCTCTTCACCTTTCTCTTTCTCTTCCTATTTGGCTTTTGAATCACTCAGAATTCTTGGGTTCTGTCAATCATTTTGTCAGGGGTACTTCATGGTGTGGATATCCTGTCCTTCATTTATGAGCATTCCTCAGCCTCCTCAGGAACAATTTCCTTTTTCCCAGAGGTTCTTTGATCTCTTGTCTTAGGGTTCCATTCAAGAGGTGCCTGTGTCCAAAAGGGGGAAGGGTTTTTATTCAAGAATGTTTCTAGTGATCAGAAAAAAAGGTACTTGGAGACCGATTTTAGACATTCTCTCATTTAATCACTTTTCTGAAGGTGCCTTCCTTTCGGGTGTTGTCCCTTCAGACTCTGTTTCCTCTCTTGCTCCCTCAGGCATTTCTGATGTCTCTGGAACTCAAGGATATTCTGCATTCTCCATATTCTGATCCATCCTCTTTTCAGGAAGTTTTTGCATTTCTCTGTTGCTTCCTGACATTTTTAATTCTGTGCTTTGCCCTTTGGCCTTTCTACTGCCCCAAGGGTTTTCACTAAATGCCTCGCTCTAGTGATTGCTTTTTGCAGGCTTCAAGGGATCCAGATATTTCCTGTCTGGGAATCCTTTTGCAAAATCTTCACTTTGCCATTTCCCTTCTTCAGAGCTTGGGGTTCATGATAAACTTCAAAGTTTTCTCTGACTCCTTCGCAGGATCATGTCTTTCTGGGTTACTGGATTCAGACGGTGGCAATGCTGGCATCCCTGCCTCCACCAAAGGCCTTAACTCTCATTTCTTACTGTCAAACTCTTCTTCACCTGGCCTCAATTACAGCCAAGAAACAAGCAAACCAAAAACTGCTAAATTTTGCTCAAGATACACAGTACAAGATACTGAAAAAGTTCATGAGCATACCATCATGAACATTCCTTTTTGCAATAATCAAGACCACAAACTCTTAAAACCAACTTTAATAAAAGGTTCCATTTTTAAAAATGTAAACATACAAGAAGAGCCTTTCCAAAATAATACGAGAAGCGCTTTCGGTTTTAGCCTTCCTCAGATCATAATCCATTCGGATCTCTCTTCTTGAATTAAAATAGAATTCCACCAATCATCGTTCCTCCTAAAGGCCATCACCTCCTATTCAACCTGTCATAAGACAAACCAATA
Organism: Protopterus annectens; assembly: GCF_019279795.1. Taxonomy (NCBI): domain Eukaryota; kingdom Metazoa; phylum Chordata; order Ceratodontiformes; family Protopteridae; genus Protopterus; species Protopterus annectens. The sequence goes on along the minus strand of NC_056737.1, from coordinate 138,820,376 downwards.
AAAAGTCATTTACAGAGCCAGTTTACTTCAGCTACTTCAGTATGATTTAAACTGCCGATTGGTTTCCCTACATAATAAGCAGGGCATTGCAAGCTTGTGCTCACATTGATACAACAAACTTCTTTTGTCATCCTACAATTGGCCTAGAAAATTGGTTCAAAAGTCGTGCCACATGCAATACAAAACATGTTGTTTATCTAGCTTCCTGCTTGCAATGCCCTGCTTATTATGTAGGGAAAACCGATTGGCAGTTTAAAGAGAGAATTTTACGGCATTTAAGGGACATACACAATAAAGATAAAAATAATGCCTTGGCTGGCCATATCTTATTATATCCATACCACTTTATTTTTAAAGTTATTGAGCAAGTGTTAGAAGGGATCAGAGGTGGTGATATACAAAATCGTACTGAAGTGGCTGAAGTAAATTGGATTGTTAACTTAAGAGCAGATTGAAGCCCTTGTCTGAATGTGGTGGTACATCTTAAGCCCATATTAAAATGTAGACGCCTTACCATAGGTTAAGGAAGTGGGCTTGGCTCTGTAAATGACTTCTTATTAGTTTGCCTTATGATAGGTTGAATAGGAGGCATTGGTCTTGAGGAGGGAACAATGATTGGTGGAATTCTATTTTATTTCATGAAGAGAGAGCAGAATGGATTACGATCTGAGGAAGGCTAAGGCCGAAAGCGCATATCTTGTTATTTTGGAAAGGCTTTTCTTGAACGTTTACATTTTTAAGTATTGAACCTTTTATTAAAGTTGGTTTTAAGGGTTTGTGGTCCTGATTATTGCAAAAATGAATTTTCGTGGTGGTATGCTCATGAACTTTTTCAGTATCAATTACAACCAAGGAGTTTTTGAGGGCTCTGGGTTTCATGGCTTCCACCATTCCAATGTTCCCTCTGGCCAAACTCCACATGAGGAAGTTCCATTGGTTTCTGAAGTTGATGTGGCTTTAACATGTGGATCCTCTAGACTTTACAGGTCCTCTTCTTTTTTGTCATAAGAAGCAACTTCTCCAGTGGACACAACAGTTGTCTCTGAATCCAGGGCTCCCTTTTCATCCCCCTCTTCCCTCTCAGAATCTGTTCACAAAAGCTACAGATGTGGGATGGGGAGCAGTTTTTGGCTCCCTGAAGGTACAAGGAGTGCGGTTGCCTCATCAGCAGAAGGAGCACATCAACGTCAAAGAGATGAGAGCTCCTGTGCTGGCTCTTCAAGCCTTTCATTCTCTTTTCTTTCGGGTCCTCTCAAGGTATTCACAGATAATACCACAGTTATGTGGTATATCAACAAATGGCTGTTACAAGATCTTACCTTCTTTGCTAGTTGGCACTTCTGGTGTGGGGTCAGGCTGGCAAGTATCAAGTTACTCTTCAGGCAGTCTATATCCCTTCAGATCAGAACATTGTGGCAGGTACTTCACTCAATCCCATGAATGGATGTTTCACAGGAATCTGTTTCTGGATTGTTCACCTGTGAAGTACTCCTTAAGTAGATTTCTTTGCTTCCTCTCTGAATAATCAACATTCTCTGTTTTGTGCCAGAGTCCCAGGTCCTGTGGTGTGGAAGATGGATGCCCTCTCATTTTTTTGGAAGGGGATGTTTCTTATGCATTCCCTCTCCTTCCTCTCATTCCAAAAGTCCTGTTCAAGATTCAACAGGATGCTCCCAAAATCTTGTTGGTGACTCTCTTTTGGCCACAACAGCACTGGTTCCCTCTACATCTGCATTTAGCCAGGGGCAGTCATCACAAGTTACCTCACAGGGTGGATTTACTCACACAAGTCATAGGATCTTTCATCAATCTCCATCTGTCCACACTTCAAATAACACTGTTGGTGATAAGGTTTTGATTCCTCATAGAGACCTTTTTTCTGAGGATGTGCTGCAGGTTCTTCAGGAGGGCAGGAAACCTACTACTAGGAAATCCTACTTATCTAAATGGAAAAAGGTTTTCTATTTGGTGTCTCTTGTAACCTGGTCCCACTTACTGCAGATGTTGCTTTGGTTCTGTCTTAATATGTGAGTTGCTCATTGCTGTTTTGGCCTATTCTTCTATTAAGGCCCACTTATCAGCTCTTTCTGTTTGTCTGCCTTTAACTCCTCCTTTAGCTTCTAGATTTGAGGCTAAGCAATTTCTTAAAGGTGTCCTTAATATTAGACCTCCCAGGAAGCCTGTTCCTCCTCCCTGAGATCTTAATTTTGTTCTGTAGAAATTGACTCAGGCTTCTTTTGAGCCTGCAGTTTCAGCTTCCTTGCAACATTGTTCTTGGAAAACAGTTCTTTTGTTAGCTCTTACTTCTGCCAGATGGGTGTCTGAGTTGTAAGCCCTTATGGCTTGTCCGCCTTTTTGATTTTCCATGAGGATAGGGTATCCTTGCGTGCTAATCCTTCTTTTATACCTAAGGTGGTTAATGAGTTGTCACTTAATCCGTCTATTAATTTGCCTACTTTTTTCCCCTCTCCACAATCTTGACAGTGAGTGGGTGCTGTATATTTTGGACATGCATAGACAGCTCAAATTTTATTTGGATAAGACTAAAACTATCAGAAAATCTGATCAGTTATTTGTTTCCTTCCATCCTAGGTCTTTAGGATTAGCTGTTTCCAAGCAAACTGTTTCTTCTTGGCTTTCAAAGGCTATATCTTTTTATTACATTTTTCATGGCAAGAGCCTTCCTTCTTCTGTAAAGGCTCATTGTACTACAGCTCTGACTTCTTCTGGTGCTTTTTTCAAAGGCTTAGACAGTAATTCAATTCTTAAAGCAGCTACGTGGACTTCTGTGCATACTTTTACCAAACACTACAAGTTGGATGGTATCTCTAGAGCTAGAGCTAGTTTTGCTAATGCCATTCTTTATGGCTTCTTAGAGGGCTCTACTGATGCTTCCTCCTCCCAAGCTCCTTTTGAACTTTGACACTTTCCCATACATGATGAATACTGCAGCAATGAATGTAAGGACATAGTACAATTGTGTAAAATCTTACCATAACAGTAGATGTCCTTGCATTCACCACTGCAGTATTCACTCCCTCCCTCCACCCCCTAATCTTTTTCCTTATTGGATGTGCAGGTTCTCTTTGGTTTTTCCTGGACTGGGGCAATTAGTTCTGAGGATGGTATGCCTAAACATCACCTTTATGCCTTACACTACAAGAGGAGTGTTTGGGTGACATTCAACATACCTTAAAGTAATGGTAGGCTTTGGTAAAATGGGCTGGACGTTGGGCTTTCATGGAATCCCATATGTGATGAATACTGCAGGACATCTACTGTTATGGTAAGGTCTTACACAACTGTACTATTCTGATGATGATGGTGGCCCAACACAGGCACAATCAGGAGATGCAGAGGTTAACTAACACTGATGTTGACATTCAGCCATTCCCTGTAATTCCATCAGACCAAACCAGTAGGCCTAAGCAAACCCATTCCTGTGAGCCCTCAGATAAAGGACAGGTGGAGGGTGACACATCTTGATCAGGGTAGTGCAGTTACAGTGGCTCAGTGCCTGTTGACTCTAGACTTAGCCAAAGTGTGGGCGATGTGTCATGCAGGAGGGTTGTTAGTAGTGCTCAAAAGAGCCCTGCTGTTCATCCTCCACCTGATCCTGGTGTGTCATTCTGTGCCACTCGACGTATTTTTAGGGACATTATGGAGATGCAGCCACGTTCCAGTAGGATCTCTGAGAAAATGCTTAGGGTTGTAGATGTGGCACAAGCTGATATTCGTGACTGCCTCCACCATGTTTCCACCTCAATAGATTAGATGAATCACATGTTGGAATGGATGGTGTCTGGGATGGAATGTCTGCTGAGAGGGCGGGGGTGACATTTACATTTGTGTAGATTAGCCCCATCATCTGATGTTAGCCGACATGGCTGTTCCTGAGCATGCTGCCATAGTGCCACTACTTCCACTGCTCTGTTGCTCTGTCAGTGGTTGAGGTGTCCACACCCACATGTGGCAGGCCATGGTGTCATGGTCCTAGGCATCCTCATGAGGAGAGCTTGTCCAGCAGATATGCATCACCTTCAGGTAGCAGCAGTGCTGTGACCATGGGCATGGACATGCCAAGGCAACTCTGAACCAGTTCTTGCAGATGCGGACAATGACAATGATGAATTGCCACCTCTACCATGCATGGCTCACACCGGTCCTACATATCAGGATGTAGAGCTACCACAGGACATAGAGCTAGGACAGAGCTTGAGTGTGTTCTTGTAGACACTCACACACCAATATTACCTGGAGTGACCATACTGACACACACACACACACACACACACACACACACACACACACACACACACACACACACACACACACACACACACACATAACAGTTACATGGGTCAGTAGTGAGGCTTAAAGCTCATTCTGTCTCACTGACCATTTGATACTTTATCCAAATGTCTACCTATTTCTCTTTCTTACTCACACGCACTCAATACCCTTTGTGTCAGCTTAGGCCTCCTAACCCCCCCCACACACACACACGCACACACACAGACACATACAACATGGATTCAGGGGTACATAAGTCTTTTGTCTGATGCTCAGGGTGAATAGCTGACTTTGTGCTTATTACATCTGTTTTAGTGATGCTGTTTTGCAAATTGCAATGCTTTCTTACAGGTTTTTGTAATGTGCACATCACTGCCAAACTCCTACACCAACAAATCTGGACCAAACCATAAATAAAAGTGTGACAAAGGCCCAACAATTGAGAGAGTTTTTAAAAATTGTGGTCTTAGAAAATTAAACAGTTGATGGAATAACAGATTTGCATTACTATTTTTATGTTTGTTCTGAGGGATATGAAGTCTGAAACTGAAATGTGTGTCATTATTTTCTAACTTCACTCTTTAATGTCTAGCCATTATAAACATATGAGGCCAAACTGTGTACATTTGCTGAAAATCTGTCCATTTTAAATGTAAGGCCTATTAGTTGATAGAGGACACATTTATTCACATAAGTCACTGCTGTCACATCTTGATATAATTGCTGTAAAAATCACCTACCTTATACTTACTTATAATACCGAGTAACAAAATGCAAGGATATGCCGTTCTTTTGTAAAAAGTTGTAAGTTTCTTTTTCAGAACTTAGCTTGGAAATCCAGCAGTTGCAAGAGTTTTAGTTCAGGGCTGACTTTGTCTGATGCTAGTAGTACACAGCTATTGCATTGGAAAGTAAAGGTTCTGAGTTTTGCCTGGCATCAGTGTTACTCTATGTATGTGCATAAGATGAAGAATTTTAGCTACTTAGCTGGTGAGCATGTGTGCCACGCATTGCCTCTTGGCCAGTGCAAGGCCATATTTTGCATGTTTATGTCTGCCTACATCCACAGTGACTGCTGGTTCTGCCCTCTGATTCGTCACTTGTGTGTGGCTGTGGTGAACTTGCAAGTGGTGGTGGGATATGTGGTCCTTCTCCTTGCTGTTCTTGCTGAAGCTATTTTCTCAGGATAGTGTTGTGGAGCATCGCACAGACAGTGAATATTTCAGCACATGTATGGGGATTGTACTGCAGAACTCCTCCAGATGTATCTAGGCAAGTTGAACCTCAGTTTCAGCAGCCTAAACACATACTCTATGATTTTTTTTTTTTTAGCGTGTACCTCATTATAGCATTCTTTGTTTGGTGTGTGTGCATTTCTGATGGGTGTCATCAGCCTTGGTTCCAGTGCATAACCTGCACCCCCCTGTAAATAACCCTGTCAGATATCCTCCCTAGCAAACATCTCATACATTTGAGAGCTGTGCTAGATATGTGAGTCATGGTAACTGCCTGGGTTGCCAGCACACACATTCAGGATGATTCCCTTAGCATTACACATGATCTGGCAATTAATGGAGTGGTAGCTCTTTTTATTTATGTACATCCTTCCTTGCTCCCCAGGTTGTGCTTTGATTTCTATATGTGTACATTCTATGGCACCCAGGACTTCAGGGTAGTGTGCTTCAGGGTAAATCTCGTGCATTGTTCTGGCTCTGTCCTCAGGTGTACAGGGAAAATGTGTGTACTCATTGGCATGGCGCAGCATAACATTCAAGAATTGATAGAGGATCCTAGATGCTAATGACTGACACCTCCAGCATGTCCCGTGTTGGTCTCTGGAAGGTTCTTGTAGCTAAAATTATAAGTGCTGCACATACCTCAGTCTCCACTGGTATTAGTTTCCCTCATTTTGCCCTTGCTCTCATTTGAGGACTACAGAAGTTATAGAGTTCCTGCAGTATTTCTGTATCCACCCTGTAGCTCTCTAAAATTTCCACCTCATGAAGATTATGAAAAATTAAGCAGGATCTAAACACCCTTCTCCTTCTTGGCCGTGGTCTATTAGCAGCAGCAGCAGTACATACATATGAATAAGAGCAACAGCAGACCCTAACGTTCTTTCCATGTAGACTAGTTTCCGTGGCTGTATTCCAGTAGGCTTTAGAATGTGCAGGGAAAACCAGCACTGAGTCTACATGGTTGCTTTATAGCTTGTTGACTAGCTCCTCCAATTTGGATTGGTTGATTAGCATACAATTCAGTTGTTTATGCTATTAGCTTGCCACGATGTTTACCATGTTTGCGCGGCTGTACACACCATGTAGAGCCACTTACTGAATATAAAACTGTGAGCTATTGTGTGCATGTCATGCCAAAATGTGCACATGGTCTTAGCAGACCATGTAGGCTTTATTGAATCTACACCCTAATGTAAACAACATCCTATCAGAAGTAACATTTTCCTTATTCAACTGATAGATAAAATACTTTTGTGTCACATTGATTTTTTTTCACCATTTGGAAGATTTGCAGATACATAATCCCCCGGATTCACAAATCCTCTGTGTAAGACTTAATAAGTCTTACTCAGAGGCTGCAGTTGAATGGTATGATGTCAGCATGCCATGAATATTCATGAGGGCACGCTGACTCAACCGTAACTCCTACACGGACCGAGTATGAAAGCAGGGGGTGTGTCCGACTGCCGAGCAGTTTAAATGTCCACTCCCCTGCAAGTGTAGTAAAAGCAAAATGTCAACACACAAGAGCGAGTTCACTCAAATGTACTTGCACCCAACACCATGCACCCTGACACTGTAAACCCCCATCACAGTTATAAAAAGTAAAATATTTTTTTTTTTTAAATCCACAAAATAGCTGCCCGTATTTGTGCGTGTGTGCACGGGTGTGCCCATTGCTTAGCTATAGTTAGCAATTCCGATATGGAAGAGCATAAGAAAGAGTGTTTATACAAATCACACCCAATTGCAATAGCATAATGGTAGAGTGTATGCACAAAGAGGAGGCATTCACATTTCGAGTCCCACCACTCCCCTTCTTATTTATGTTTTAAATCAGTATTCGAAATAATACCAGACATATATGATTAAAATATTATTAAAAGCAGTGAAATGGCCAATGTATCAGTGAATAAAATATATATTTTTAAAGGATCCAGATATATAATAGCCTGCCGTTAAGCAGCGCTTTACCCAGCTTAACAGAGGTGCCCATAGTTTAATAGTGCTTTACCCAGCTAAGCAGAGGTGTGCATAGTTTAATAGCACTTTACCCAGCTAAACAGAGTTGCCCATAGTTTAATAGCACTTTACCCAGCACAATAGAGTTGCCAAAAGTTTAAAAGCGCTTTACCTAGTGCAATGTGTTTGCGCGGACGTGCGTGCCGCACCAACCAGGGCACCGTAGGGCACCGAGGAGCAACGTAGAGCAAAGTTGCTTAAATGCAGCCACACCCCCTAGCCTGTCTGGACAGTATGAAAATAAAATGAATGACAAGGCTCGAACCCAGGACTCTGTGCATCAGAAGCAAAGTACAGAACCACTAAGCCATGACAACATAGGGGCAACCACTGTTAACATTCATATACTTACGAATGATAGTTTAACCATTAATAAGCAGGTCCACAGTCAGCCGAGAATTTTACAAAACAAAAAAGTGCGGGAAATGCGGCATATTTAAGCCCCACAGGTGGGAATACATGTCATAACTGATTGTAGCTCACAGCTGCAGTTAGAATGTCTGGTGTCGGAGAGGGAACATGCTTCTGAGCACAATGTTGGGGCATCGAGGAGTCCAAATACATGGTTTGGCTCCTTGTCCACCATCACGAGTCAAGACTCCTGCAGGGCCAGTTCCAAGGGACGGAGTACAAGGCAGAGGCTTGGCACCGGTTAGCTTGTGACCTCACCAGTGCCACAGGCGTTCCTCGGACTGGTGAGCAGGTCCGTCACCACCATGCAGACCTGAAGAGATGAAAGCAGGACCACCTGAACCAGTGGATACTGGAGGCCCGTGGGATGCGGGATGCCCCATAACTGAGTATGTAGCCATGGAATGCAGTATGTAAGAACTGGTAATGGAGTATGTATAATGGATAGGTTTGTCTCAATATCCCCTCATTTACTTTACAGCTGCAGGTGACTGTGCTATGAATCAGCACGTCTATGCTGATGATAGGCTGCTAAGGCTGCACCAGCAGGCAGGTTAGTGATTATTCTACATGTATTGTTATATCAAATATGGGAGAGAGCATGAAAAAAAGTGTTGTAGTCCAATAATACAGCCATAAAATTGCCTGAATAAGTCCTCTGCATGTACTGTCAGATAAAAATGTCAGAGAGGCAGAAAAAGAGTGTAGAAACCCATTAAGAAAGGTAACATATGTCTGGAATAATATCTCTGCAGGCACTGTCATATAAAATAAGTGAGTGAGCCTGAAAAAAGAGTGTGCTAACCTATTAATAAAGGTATAATATGTCTTGAACATGTCTGCCATATACACCGCTAAAACAAATAAAGGAGTGAGCCTGTGGGAAAGTGTATAATGTCATTAATAAAGGTCTAAAACCCAGAGTGTGTCTGTGTCACAGAGTCTGAAATGTTGTTGTACCCTTGCATTATACAAACAGTACTGTTTGAAAAGGTACTGGCAACCCAGAGTTGTGCAGTCCCATATAAAGTGGGTGATGGAAGTGCTAGTAGCTGTGAAACATATATACAGTCCACAACAGTCAGTTACTGGCTGGCATGAATAAGTAAAACTGGCACATGTATAGCATGTTATATTTTACCCAAAAATGTGAGCGTGTGTCAAGAAATGCAGGGTTCTGTATAAATCGAAGTGAAAATGTCATCTGAAAACATCCCAGATATGTAGATAAAGAAATATAAATGCAATCAAGAAATATGTAGCAGTAACATCTGCATCCTGGACAGTTAGTTTGTCAGATATAGGTCAGGCATATATTGAACTAGCCAAACTCATTACACAACCTAATGTATGGTGGCAAGTGTAATAATGCATGTAGGGGATATATGCTTTCAGTCTCTAGGAATGTAGTGTAGATGAAAAGGTCACTAAAAGATGTTAACCAAGGTATTTTCTACACCCTACTGTATGTGCATAAACCATGCAATTCCACACCTCAATGGGTATGTGTAATCTTAAATATTTGTTGGGACATATGTCCTATTGTTCTATAAATATTTGCATTCACGTTGATGCATGTGCCCTGTTTGAACACCACAATCATGGTGGCCTGTTGCTACCAAACATCCCTGCATGCTGTTGGAATAACCACTGTGGTTCAATATATGCATGTGTTATGCTTGCTGTTCAACTGTTGTACCCTTGGTGTGTTGGGTTAATGGGAATATTATTGCATGCTGTTACAACTAATCTGGAATGCTGTTTTGCTTATGTTGTAATTAAACACACCTAATCACAGAACGTATGGGAAGGCCAGTCCAAGCGGACCCAACTGTCCCTCCTCAGCCGGCGAGTGCACCTGACACCAGCAGGTCTGGTGCCCAGCCCAGGCTCCCTCCTCCGTTGGTCCTGTGCCACCTTCGGGTGGAAGCGCTGCAGGGGATGGGGCTTGCCCCCCCCATGCAAGCATGGGTGGAGAAGGGCCACCTGTCACCCTTTGAAGGGTCCGGGTTGTGGTGCGTAGGGAGATCCAGCATCCAGTCGCTGATCCCCTATGCCAGCTTGAGGCGAGAGTGGCACATCTTACGGGTGAGCATGCCCATCCTACGCAGCCCCCAGCACAGCCACCCTCGGGGCTGTGAAGGTGCAGTGGTGACTGCCCATGGGTTGGGATCTCAGTTCCACTGTTACCATCTGTGGGCTCATGGGCTTGCGATTTCCAAACAACCTTCCCCGTCAATTGTGTTCACCCACACCCATGTGTCAAATTCCGCCCCTGTATGAGTCTTGTTTCTCTTGTCTGTTTACCTCCCCAACCTATCTCCCTAAATATACCTACATCCCCTACCTCACATTCCACTCTCACCTGAAAAAAAAAAAGGGCAATCTGGTCCCAAAAAAAAATTACGCCCCATACATAGCTGCCCATTTCACACACATGTCCACCGGACATGTTAACTGATAATTATAATTGTTACTACAACATACTCTGTTGTCCTCACCCCTCTCTCAGGGTTGGAAGGTTGCAAATTTCACACCAAATTACGAACATATGCACAGCTGTTGCTGGTACAGAAATGGGCAGCTATGGGCCTTCCCCACACCCTTCCTGCACATCCCAGCTGGTTTCCCTACTGTCTTTCCCTTTTTGTGCCCCCTTTTTCACGACTTTTCTATCTCCCCATTTTCTTTTCTTTCAAAGAAATTAGCACGGGGGTTAGCGGGAGTAAGCACTTTTAAGCAGTAGTTAGCAGGGGTGCGCGAGTGTGAGCTTGTGTGCGTTTAGCTAAGCATCGCTAAGCATCGTGCAAACCCGTGCAAACCTGCTTACAACTGCTTAAAAGTGCCTTAGTCACTCAGTATGACAGGGCCCTTGTATTGCTCAGCAGCAAAATAAAATATACCTGTCAGTCTCAAACCCCAGACCTTGGGCTCATCAGTCTGCAGGAAGTACCACTACACCACAGCAGATATACAATAACTTGGTGCTGAAAGAAATATATCATGCATTACAATGAGTGAATGTAAAGGAAGAATAGGAATGGCATAACACAAATCATGTTTTGTGGCCCTTAACCAACAAGTGTTGTGGAATTGCATGAAAGACTGTGAAAAGAGAACCAGCCATGCTAGTAGGGAATAATGTTACTGTAGCACCTTACAAACCCCACACAGTATCAGAGCAGAATAAACACTGGCATATTTGAATATGTCAGAGGCCAGACCTCCCAACTGTGACTGGTTTACAGGGATAGCCCTGATTTGCAAACAAATGTTAGCTGTGCCCCTCAGACTCCCTGTGAAATGTAGTAGCAGTAGGCAGAAAGGTGGGAAATCCCACTTAATGATAAATGTCAATAAGTGAGAGTAGACACTGCTTGCACATCAGAAAAGGTGTAGTAATACATATGCTCAGAATCCAGATGTGAGACATATACCAACCTTCTGACTGAGACAACAGTGTCCACAGCAAACAAGCATGGTCCCCACCTTGCAAAACTGAAAGGGCTACGCCTACCTAACCTATCATTTTATAGCAGTGTCTTGAAATCACAGTGAGAACTACAATTACCACACAGCAGGCTGCATGCAATTACTAAATGGTGGGCACCAACTGGTGCAGAGGCCATCACATGCCCATGTGCAGATACCTAGAAAAGCAGCCTGTATCTGCTGTCCACACATGCAATAATATCATTGCACCAACTGGGAGAGAGAGAAAGAGTACAAGCGAGAGAGACAGACAGAAACAGACAGACAGACAGACAGATACAAACAGGCAATAGCAGACAGACACTGAAAACAAACAGCAACACACAGAGGAAACCAAAACCAAAAAAAAATAACAAATACAATACCTACAGCAGACGGAGGTGAGTAATAAAAAGGTAAGGTATGTAACAGATATGTACTTGCTGACATCCGAAAGATGTGTCTGAAGGGTGCTCTACATACTGTGAATCATCCATATGTGGCAGCAGTCCGTATCTATATGTACATGCACATTTGCATAGGGCAAGGGACATACTGCAACTGTTAGTGAAGGCTGGACATATGTATGTTGTTGAAGGCTGCTATGTGCACATATGTATGTAGGTTGTAGTGTGTGGCATTGCAGACAGCAAGCAGTGCTGGTATATGTCATGTGGTGATTAAACGCTGTGGGACTGAGCTACAGGCAGTGAGGCCTGCTACAGCTATACGGCCTGAGGACAGCAGAATGCATTCTGCACAACATTGTGCAATAGTATTACATAACCGTATGTCTCACAGCTGTTGCATAACTGACATCCCCACCATGAAAGGTTGGCAGTAAATGTGCCTATATGTGCTGCTATATGTACAGCAATGGATGTTTAGATGTATGTGTGTATATATACATATATATATATATATATATATATATATATATATATATATATATATATATAGATATATATAGATAGATATAGATATATACATATATACATATATATATAGATATATAGAATTATAGATATATAACCCCCTTAGGTACATGCAAACACACTAGTGATGTGTCCATCCAAGTCTGGAAATGCATACATTGGCCTACAATGCATTCCCTGGATGGGATGCATATCCTACACAAGGGTATCATACAGAGAGATACCTGTTGTCTGATACATGCTGTATAGCAGTAAGCCGACTATGGCATGGTCATCCTCATGTACTATACATACTATCCCATCAGTACCACACAGGTGGTAGCCCTCAACATGTATGTTGGGTACCAATGTGTACATACAGCCTCATGTTATGTCATGTGTCCCTTTGTATCCACATATCCATAGGTATTGTGGAGTCCCAAGGTGTATCACATAAGACATTAGAGGCCTGAATGCATATCCACAAGGCAGTTTGTACACCTATAAAGACTGTCCATTATTGGCAGTCATTGCTGTGTATGAACATGTCTGACATATACCCCAGGCATATACCCTCACTCACACTACTCTTAAGTAACTGTCATGGGTGTGTGTGGCACAGATGACCTTGGCCACAGAACATGACATTGGATGGCCTTGTCACATACATACATATGTGACCTACGATCTGAGAAGCAGCGGCACTACCTGTCAATGGAAACAAATGTATTCATGTAGTAAGCAGGCTTCACACCTATGTACTGATTGAGGGGACATGTACACATATATATTTGCCATGCAGATACCTGATGTGTGCAATGCACTTACTGTTGTAATCATAATATATCATACCATAGTAAAAGCAAAACCCACACTGCATTGACCAACAGTGACACACACACAGTGTTTGCAGGATTCAAACCCCTACCTAACTATGTTATGATACTAGAAAGCGATGCATTAACATGGTGCTCTGCTTGCTTTACTGGGTGGTTTCCCTTCTCCATCTGTATTTGTAGGATGGTGACATCATCAGTCTTTCCAAAGTGGAATGTACCAAAGTGTGTTTTCCCAGTCTCCAAAAAGGGCACTCCTTTCAAAGACAATTGCACATATACACAATCAGTGTTTGCAGGATTCAAACCCCTACCTAACTATGCTCTAATGCTAAAAAGCGATGCATTAACATGGCGCGTTATTTGCTTTACTGGGTGGTGTCCCTTCTCCGTCTGTATTTGTAGGATGGTGACATCATCAGTCTTTCCAAAGAGTAATGTACCTCTTTTAGTGTGTTTTCCCAGTCTCTAAAAAGGGCACTCCTTTCAAAGCCAATTGCACACATACACACACCCCACATACACAGTCAGTGTTTGCAGGATCCAAACCCGTACCTAACTATGTTGTGATATTAGAGAGCAATACATTAACACAGTGCGCTAGTTGCTTTACTGGGTGGTTTTTCTTCTCCATCTGTATTTGTAGGATGGTGACATCATCAGTCTTTCCAAAGAGGAATGTACCTCTTTTAGTGTGTTTTCCCAGTCTCCAAAAAGGGCACTCCGTTCAAAGACAATTGCATGCATATACATACCCCCCACACACAAACAGCATTTGCAAGATTCAAACCCCTCTTTAACTATGTTTTGATACGAGTAAGTGATGCATTAACACGGCGTGCTATTTGCTTTACGGGGTGGTTTCTATTCTCTGTATTTGTAGGATGGTGAAATCATCAGTCTTTCCAAAGAGGAATGTACCTCTTTTAGTGTGTTTTCCCAGTCTCCAAAAAGGGAACTCCTTTCAAAGACAATTGCACACATACAGTCAGCGTTTGCAGGATTTAACCCCCTACCTAATTAGGTTATGATACTAGAGAGCAATACATTAACACGGTGTGGTTTCCCTTCTCCTGCTGTATTTGTAGGATGGTGACATCATCAGACTTTCCAAAGAGGAATGTACCTCTTTTAGTTGGTTTTTCCGGTCTCCAAAAAGGGAACACCTCTTAAAGGAAACTGCACACATACACACATCCACTCACTGTCAGTGTTTGCAGGATTCAAACCACTACCTAACTATGTTATGATACTAGAGAGAGATGCATTAACACGGCACGCTACTTGCTTTACTGGCTGTTTTCTCTTCTCCTGCTGTATTTATAGGATGGTGATATCATCAGACTGGACATGGTGATGTGTGTACACTTTGTTTTATGCCATTCCAGGAATGGTCCATGTGGGTCAGCAGGTGTTAACAGCTTGAGCAAGACCTCATAATCCTTACCTTGTGTGATCTGTCTGTGAACACGTTGACATTCCGTCATATGTCAACACATATTTATGCACAGCTTGTTGGTTTTGTGGATACTGCATGTGTCTGGGATGTTGATAAAGGACTATTCAAAGTCTATGTGAGACATGTGTAGATGTGTTCATTGATGTATGTCCATCCTGGTGGCTGCCTTGCAAACAGTCTAGCATGTTTGGGAACCATGATCCGCACATGAACATACCACAGTTGGTAGGGTTGTGTGTATGTCAGCTTCCAATAGCTCTGTTTATGACTGCAACCATGATGGACTCCATGACCTTGCAGATCAGACTTCATAGGCGTACTGGACTTGACTTTGCATGGCGTGTTGTGCACCAACACTTGTGGGCAGTGCCATATGTTGCTGTGACACATTCAACGGTTCCACATCCTGTGCAGGGCTGAGGCTCAGCTGACTGTTCAGGTGCAGGATCTGTTTGTTCTGTAGTTTGTGCATGACACATATTGGGAATCAATGTATTCCACTTGCTGCCATGCTTTTGGCAGTAGGGGTAGCTGCTCATCCATTCTACATGTGATATCTCCTGGTATGATGATATGGCCTATTGTCAGTGTGAGGTGGGTGGGTATGTACATATGGGCCAGTCTGTCAGGATGTCAGCATTGTCAGTCAGGTACAGTTGGCCCTGAATCAGGACATATATGGGTGTACATTGCTATTTATGACATAGCTGAAGGAGGTGTCATGATTCAGTCCGGACTCCTTCTCAGCTACTCTTTACAAAACACCAATGAACATGAGCACTAATCCCTGTTATACTCTTTTACACACTTAATACCCAACTGATCCTTTGTGATCAGGCTACAGAGTATGTCATCATAATATCCTGGCATGTCCAGGGGTCGGTTTTGTGTGTACTCTCCAGTCCAGCTGGTGAATATTGTGATATTGTCACAATGTCACATCTGCTTCATGTACACAGACAACCCTCTCTTCCTCCTGACAAACTCAGATATATGTGTGAGATGCACCTATAGAGACATATAGGGTGCTGAACTCTCTCGACCCATGACTGGCACAGTCTATCAGGTGGTGAAGGTAACCACACACACCACATATCAGTCTCACATATCCTCTAGTGACAGCACTCAAACCACATTATCACACATAGACATACTCGGATGCTGTAAATGTACTCTGCCTAAGCAACAGAGACCTCCAAAGCAGACACACACACAACTGCTACCCCACTACAATACCCACATATCACATAGTTCACAATGTCAGTGTGCCACACAGTTACTGCCCTTTGGGCTAAACAACACACCTAATACACTTGTAATAGGCGACACTTATTGCCAGACACACTGACGTACCACTCACCAGCCCTAACAAGGGAATAGTCACTTTGGGCTGTCTGTCGGGTGCCAGGATCTGCCACATAACACAGGCAGTCAGGTCACTCCAAAGCAAGTACAGGACTGGCACCATCATTGTCCATGCTGGTGCGTAAAACCTCAGACGTTACTCCCTGGACCACATGACATGATACATGGAGGAATACCCTGATCATGTAGCCCAGGCCAGTATGACCCTGACCTTGTCTAGCATCTTACACCCACCAATTATGATGGCACAGTATACAGACAAACATATCATGTTTAACAGTTGCCTAACAAATGTGCTTCATTCATAGGGGATACAGTGTCTGTCAGCCTGTGGTGACATGCTCAACATGCCACGTAGCTTCACTATGGACAGCTTGCACCTGTCACCCTTGGACTTTTGAATGCTGGCTAAGGCTCTTGCTACCACCATAGTGCCTTTTTTAAGCAGGGCTCAAAAGACCAACCCACCTCCATAGATATTACAGGTTAAATGAAACTAAGGGTAATGCTGCTCAACACCAGATGTGTTACCCTCATATTGCGGCCACTCAGGACTCTCCTCAGTATGGAGGATAGCGATATCTGTGAACTAACAGACACCTGGTTCAGGCTCACTTATGCACACCAGCACTACCAGGTTATGTTTCATACCATGCTTTCTGACAAGAAAACTTGGAACAGACAACACAACTAGAGGGAGTATCCATATACATCACAGATACACACACCTCCGGGTTAGTAGCACTGCACAAAGCATCACAGACCACACATATACAACTACCATTGTGCAAAACTGCCTTTCAATTTGTTGCCTGCTACAGACCACCCTCCCAAACTCAGGAACCACACTCGGCTTTCATGGGAACTATGGAGAAAATGAAGGTCTCCACAAACACCATTATATTGGATGACTTCATATACACAAATATTGACTTGCGATACTACTCAAGCCCCAACACCCTCACCCAACAGTCACTACAATTTGTAGACTCATATGCTATGGCACAAACAGTCAGCACAGCCACAAGGGGGAATACATATTGGACCTGATCATCACCAACATGGGGACTCTATGTTCCACACCAGCGATATACCCCTCATTGGTAAGGTCAGAACATACATGTATCTCACTGGACATACATATACCCTCCACACACCCATCCTGGGTAATCTTGGTGAACTTCTCATGAGCCAATGTCTCACTTCACCAAAGCAAGGTGGTATCCTTCAGAGATCCTGAGACAGTGGCAAATACGGCTCGCACTGCTGAATCATTTACATACACATTCTATGGACACCTAGTGGACTGCATGGATTGTGCTATCCCAAATAACAACATGACTCACTACTCCAATGGCAGGGGACCTGTCTGGTAGACCCCAGCCATTAATAAGCTGTACAATGTCAGGAGGATGCTACTACATGATAGAGCACAATCTCAGACTGGGAAGGCATCTGTGATCTGTACTAGCAGCCAGCTACAATCACTCATGAACTTTTCTAAGGGCCGCTTCTACCGGACAATTGCACCAGACACATAGGACTATCACACGGCCTTCTTCAGTTATGTCAGTAACCTAGGTGGACACTCACTGATATGCTGTGAGTTACTGCATACTGACTAAATGTACCCTGAACCCACTGGTATTGCAACATCCTGGCAAACAGGTTCAGTGCAGATGTCTCCCCCCCATCCCCCCTAAGGAGCAACTATCCATCCCAACAGAGTATAACCTCCCTGACATCACACAGTAACAGGTGAGTGCTGCCCTCCCCAAAGCGTACATCACAGTATCAATGGGACAAGACAGTGTCCTGGCCTGCATCTTACACGAGCTTCATAACAGACGTAACCCTCACATTACATCACTGTTCAATATCAGAGTTACTACAGGATATGTACCCAAGGAATGGCGTACAGCGACAGTGGTCCCACTCCACAGAGTTGGTGCCACAACGGACCACAGACAATATTGCCCTATAAGCTTAACTAGCCTGTTCTGCAAAGCTATGGAGCGTATTGTCATGGGACTCATATACATAGACATCGGGAACCTACAGACACTGTGTCCTACACATTTCAGCATTGTTGTGGACAGATCTTGCCTCTTGAACCTGTTTGTATTCTTTAAACAGTTAACAGGTCCATCGACATAGGGACGGTTGTCCACACAGCCTACCTGAACCTTGCAAAACCCTTCAACACAATAACCCACTGGGCCATTATACATGGGCTCACCAGCGTCGATATGGACACATATCTCACACGATGGATTGCTACCTGGATCAGGGATAGCACCCACTTGGTCAGAATTGCAGGTGCCATGCCTGACTATACACCAGTTACATGTGGCATCCCACACGGCTCAGTCCTGGGACCTCTCTTGTTCAGTATATATTTGTCTGACGTACAAGCTACCATAGGGGGAATATGGCTGAACATGCTTGCACTTCACTGCAAACTGGGTGCCATGATCAACTCTCCAGCTGCCACATGTATACTCAAACAGGGTCTCACAGAGATGGATGACTGGTGCCTGAGCCATGCCCTACAGCTAAATGCCATTAGTTGCATAGTCATCCCCTTTGGGAATAACAACATGTCCACACATTACCACATAGGTAGTACTCCATTACATATGGTAGGAGTTGTTAGGGGTTTGGGGACATGACTTGTTCGTACTGTCACCTTTGACATTCACGTTGCCAAAGTGGTTGGACACACCTTCTATGTGGGTCACCTTATCACATCTAGATCGAGTGAGGTCATTGTGCCCCTATACTCATCACAACCATGCTTGGTTACAATGCCACATTTGGGGTGTATCTTACCCGACACCTGCAGTAACTGTACTGGCCACAGAAGTTCCTCACCAAGCAGATCTAGGGACTCACACAGATGCCCTGCACAGTTTGGATGCAGTAACTCCAGCTCTACTCAGTCGCTTACCACCTACTCGGATATGATGTGTGCCTGTTGTTTACAGATATACCCAACCCAGATTTACTGGACATGCTCCATCTCAGGATATCCGACTCCCTTGGAGCTACACACTCCAGGGATGTATACCTCAGCACAGATGTTAATAGGACATGCTGGAGGGACAGATTCTTATCCCAGAGCCTCCACTTACTCCAGATTGCAATCCCAGTTTCACATAGGCAGAGCCACCCACTGACCACCTACAGGAGACATCTTGATGACTGTATGGGTAATCGTATGTTTACCCCTGGGATATGTTCTGTGTCCCTGCTAGACAGAGGCACACTAGCCTAAACGTACATGGGCTATCTTGTGTGACCTACTATTCACACACACAGTGTAATAATCTGACAGGGTTGTGAATGCCAAAAACACTCTGGCCAGGCTTGTACATGCCCTAGGGCAGATAGCCTAGTATTGACCTCTGAATCTATGCTAATGTTCAGGATGCACAATGTTTATCGCTGATACTGTTTGCAGGTCTTTATCATCTTTGCTTTACCAGTTTCTAGGAACAACTTCGGTATCTGCAGAACATAATTGATTATGACAGGGTTCCACTATATTATAGATGTGTCTGTTGTCATATAACTGTGTGCACAGGGTGGATTGCTGGTTAGTGACAGGTTCCTGGGTTAACACATGCAACTACCAGATATACGTGGCCCACTGCTGAACTCAGACATGGCCTAAGTGTGTGAGCATGCCCATTTCAGGACTTCCGTGTTTTGTTGCCTGACATTTGTCTCATTTATTCAAGTGTGTGAGCATGCCCAGTGTGACCTTTCAGTATGTTGCTATCTGAGGTTCACTGCATTTGTTGATGTGTGTGAACATGACCAATATTAACATTTATGCTGTGTGTGTTGGAAGTCAGGTTCTGTTCTTACTGCAGGACTCACCTTTGTGTCATAACTCGACAGGGATTATGCTGTGCCTGCAGGGTTTCCATGAGATACTTTGCATAGACTTATCAACATTCCTTCATACAGGCTGACTACTGCAATACTGTCATGGTTTAGTGGTTCAGTACTTTGACTATAGTGCACAGTATCCTGGATTTGAGGCCCATCACTGCTTTATATTTTCATACTGAGCAGACCAGACTGCTTTTAAGGACCAGTTAAACAAATATGAGCATGTTGGCTTTTGTTCAGCTATGACCTACTTAGACCAGGCTTGTCAGACATTGCTCAATATTCACCAATATTACTCTACATTGACCACAGTTGTGCTAGTTGGTGTGTGTGATTTTGTTTGCATATACTACATGGTGGTAAATGCTGTTTAGCACTGCTTTATATTGCTTAACACATGACAATCATGCTTTAGGTGGTGCTGCAGGGCTGCCTATGTCAGATGCACATACTACACTCCCTGTACATGTTTGAAAGCAGGTAGTGTCAACTTAGGCATCCCTTTTACTATATGTGTGAGTCAGAGAGAGGTATAATTTCCAGAGTTCCTACTGAGCCAGTGTATGTGCTATGCGTTGCCTCTTTGCCAAGGCCAAAGCATACTGGGCATGCCTCCTTCTGCCTACTGGGGCAGGCTCAGATTGTTCCTCCTCTGAGTCATGCTCTGCCTGTGATGGCCATGGCAATGTTGGGGGGCTGTTTGGCCCAGGCCTATGCTGGTCCTGCTGCAGCTGTTATCGCAGGATCATATTATGTAGCATAGCACATACCATGACAATTTGGGTACATGTAGTTGGTGAATACTGCAAGGCTCCACCAGATGTGTCCAGGCAGCGGAACCGTGACTTGAGCAGTCCAAACACATGCTCTATTACATTACGTGTTTGTGCGTGTGCCTCATTATGGCATTCATGTTCAGGTGTTTGTGCGTTTCTGATGGGTGTCATCAGCCACGGCTCCAGTGCATAGCCAGCATCCCCCACTAGGTGACCATGTGGGATGTCCCCATTGGCAAATGTCTGGTACAGCTGTGTCAAATGCCAGATATGGGAATCGTGGTAGCTTCCAGGACAGCCTGCACACACATTCAGTATTATACCCTGGGCATCACACATGACCTGGCAGTTGATGGAGGGGAAGCCCTTGTGGTTGAAGTAGACCCTATCCCGCTCGCCGGCTGGTGCTTTGATGCATATGTGCATGCAGTCTATTGCACCCACTACCTCAGGGTATTCCGCTATTTGCTGGAAGAGACGCATATTGCTGGCCAATACCTCACAAGAATTGGGGAAATATACATGATCACCGACATGTGCTGACATGGCATCCAGGAACTGGTGCAGTACCCTGGATGATGATGCCTGTGATATCCCCATCATATCACCAGTTGGTTTCTGGAAGGTACCTGTTGCTAATATCCTTAGGCCAACACATACCTTGGTTTCCACTGGGATGGGCTCCCCTCTGCTGGTTCTGTGTGTGAGGCGTGGCCTGCACAGCTCAGCAATTTTCTGCAGGAGGTCTCTGTCCACTCTATAGCGCTCCACTATCTCCAGCTCATGCAGCCCCTGGTAGGTTACCCTGGGCCTGTACACTCTTCTCCGTCTCCTCACTGTGGGTTGTCCAGCAGCATTTCCATTGTCACCACCCTCAGCATGTTGTATATGTTGCCTTATAACAGCAATGGCAGCCCCTAACATTTCTTTGGCTCAGTAAAGCTTTTTCAGTTTTCACTTCTATTAGCTTACTGCAGTGTCTGTTGTGAGAAACATAACGGACTGTTGCTTGCAGAGTTTTAAGTGCTAGGCTGGGCTGGGCTAGTGTACTGCCTGTGTAATTGCCTTATTCTGATTGTTTTCACCTGCTAGCTCTGCTAGTACTCCCTGGTAGCTTCCTACTATTTGTTGTGCTTCCTTTTTCCTTTCTGTTTCCTCAGGGGGGAGCGCCACGCACACAAGCGCAAACACGCGCACAGCAGCTAACACACGCGCACACATGCTTACACGGACTAAAACTTGCTTATTCGGTTTAACACATGCGCACACCAGCGCAAACGTGCTTACAACTCTTTAAACAGCCTTAAACATGCTTACTCTGGCTTAAACGCGTGCATTCACACTTACAAGCGTGCACTCTGTCTTACTAGGGTTTACAGGCACGCACACGCGCGCATGCATGCTCAGCAAGAAACTTTGGTGTTATCCACGGCATACACCTTCCATTTCTTGCCTTTCCCTAGCCTACCTGTTGACACACCTCTTTCCATGATGTGTAAATGATAGCAGACACATGCCACTCTGCTCCAATGAGCTTCACTTCTTTCATTCATACCCACCTCATGATATCACCTATCTTCTACTCTGTTACTCCCCTTATCCTACTCCTACACTCCACTGACTGTTCTCATTTGCTATGTAAACTTGCGATTCACTATCCTAACCCTCATTTACATAGGATTGTTTACTAATGCTTGGTTATATCTCTTAGACTAAGCTTCCCACCTTAGCAACCTCTACTCGGTGGCCATGTTGTCTTCAGCCTGCCATTCCCTTGCATTGTACATTAACAATTTAAACAAGATCCACATTTGTCGGTTTTAATTTTTAGTTTTCTGGGTTTTAGAGCGCAGCCCATTTGCGAGGCGCTGTGCTAAGCTTAAACATCGGAAATCGGAGGAAAAAAAAATGCATTTTTATTTTCATATTGCATCAGGAAACATTTTCAATGGCCATATATTTGGCCATTGGCATGCTTCCTGCACTGGATGCAACCTTTATTTGGAGCTGCCACGGCTCCGTTTTGCTATTTGCAGAATGGTACTCAGTTGTCAACTGAGTACATTTCTGCAAATAACACTGCTCTTACTCGGACAGGTTTGGGTTTCCTGAATCACAAATCTACCTTTCGCCTGCAATTGAGATAATTTGCATATCCCAGCCCTGTCCGTGTAAGAGACATTTTAGGAGCTCTCTTGCACTCCCCTGCAGGCTGTTCCTGGATCGTTCGTCAGACATGATAGCTGCATGGAGTCTTACTCTACTCTAAGACTCTGTGCAAGCCTTCGTGAATCCGGCCCAATGACTTTTCCAACAGTTGACTTCTTTATTCACTTGCCAAATCCCAGATAAGATGATAATACAGATATTCATAACCTTAGTCTGGGTAACTAAGTGCAGGTTATGGCACACCTACCAGCTCAAAAACAGGTACATACTTCCATATCCTGAAATATCTAGTTACTTGTATTCATCTTTCGGCTATTTTATACTGATACCACTATTTCTGCAAATGTTTTCATGTATTGTGTATTTATCTGTAGCTCACATTGTGACATCTACAATATAACTAAATTAGTGTTTTCATTTTGTATTACTGCATGTAACTAAAGTATTTCCTATTTATAAGTTTATATTAAGGCATATTAATAAAATGATCAAAAAAATGTTGTCTAAAGGTACAGCTATAAGGAAATGTTAGTGTATATGCACAGCTAATACCAAAGATAGTTCAGTGAATTATTAATTGGTACAGGAAACTGGCTCAGAATTCTATATTAGGCTAGAAAAGGAGCGTTGCACATACAGATATTTTTTCTGTTATTCATTAGCATACCATCCCTAATTATTTTCCCTTATGACTATAGTTCTATTTCTTTGATTCTGTAAAAGGGGATTGTGACGGTCACTTTACACAGCTTAATGTTTTCACAGTACATACAGTGTAACCAATGAGTCACAAAAGCCTGTGTGTGTCGACTTTTGTGTCTGGGAATTAGACCCTTGTGTTTTCTGATGACTGATAAACCCTCTGAACACTATACACAATTAGACAGTCTACTAAAAACATAACACTGATTATTTTAAAAAGTAGTTGTAAAGATTGTGACTGAAGACAAATATGAAATGTTATGCACATATATTTATGTCTACTCAGCAGTTCTGCACTTCATTATGGAAAACATGTCATACCTTGCATAAATAGCAGTTGTTTCAAATTTCTTTTTTTTTTTTTTTTTTTTTTTTTCAGATAAAACTTCTTTTGCTTAACAAGGACTTTTCATTATGTTTGTTAATGGGTCTTTTAGAAAGGTTTTGGCATAAAGCAGCGCACAATTCTAAGGTCACCATGACAGCCAAGTTACTGTACCACATGGGAGTTGTCATGGTAGCAGGACCCAAGGCTCTTTCCTGTTGCAGTAGTTATTTATCTGACTGAGCTAATGCATTTGTATCTGCTGTGACTTTAATGTACTAACCAATAATAAACAAATGAGTTTCACTAACAACTGTATTCAGAGCCTGATATTTGAAAGCAAGGACTTTGGGGTACAAAAATTGTATGTGTTTCACAAACCATCTTCTTCAGTCATGACAAGGACCACAAGGGAAATGCTAAGTGCAATATGTATGGATATTTTGGGACAGATGACCAACCAGAATGTTATTGAATTGTGGTAGAAAACTGGAGTATCTAGAAAGCGAGACAGAGAGCTCAAGCAGACATTGGGGCAAAAAGCAAGCTCAATACAGGCACTGACTAGAAATTAAGATGTGAGCAGGGAATCACGACCACCTGCATAAGATAATTTCAGAAAATGTAAATAAAATTGACAAATGTTTGATGAATCTACCTTTAGTGACTATCCAGGGAAAGTTTGTTTTTGTTTTTTTGCTGGGCATCAAGCCCCTCTTCATCCTTCCATATGGGGGTAACACCCTCAAACTTATATATACCAACTTCGAGGTCACAGTGGAGAAAGAGAAAAACTCCACTGTCAATGAGTGTTATCTTGTTGAACTTACTTTGATCATTTCACACTCTCTGAAACTACCTTGGACGACCTGATACATTCAGAAAGTGGTCTCTTAATTCCTGGGGCTATAAAATACAGTGTTTCAGTTTTATAAAAATATAGAACTACACAATTCTATATACTAGTTGAAATATCATGCTTTTAAAAGCATGTATAGATATGCTACTTAAATGGAGGAAGACTAAACATCTTCTACCTTTTACTGGGTTGCCATTCAGTAATATGAATGCAAGCCTAGTATAGCAAGATGCAGAGCAATTGTACTGAAAGTAGAGCGAGCTTTTGCCCCAAAATATTCCAGTTATCTACACCCCACCCTCACCTTGTATTTGGGAAAATTGAAGTCCAGATAACAGCAAAGAGGAAGTCCTGTATATGCCACAGAAGTGGGCGCTGCCACAATATATCTTACACAGGAGATGGAAGGTGGTTGCTTGGGGAGGAAAACTTTTGCTTGTCTGATGGAGATATTGGTGGAATGTATGTCAGCTCAATCTGTAGGATTCTTAGCATGGTACTGTTAAGCAGCAGGAGGAAGGAATATTAGGTAGATGCATGCATATGGGTGCCTTGGTAATGGGAATAGCAGCGTGTGTGGTCCTTTACTGCATTGTCTGATGACTTATATCTCCCAGGCAGTATATGGTAATATGTTCACTGAACTCCTTGCTGTAGCAGAGGGTTTACGGGTACCATTGTCACCCCACCCCCAGTTACTGTGCTGAATTTTGAGATGACACTACATAATGCATTTGGAACCACTTTTCCCAGCACACATGCACATTGACATTTGTTTGGACTGGGACAGATACACTGGTACTTGAGTGAAAAAGCAAGGACTTTGGCTGAAGTACATCATTTATCTTGCGTTTCAGCTAAACATGAAGGGACTATTGGCATTCACATTCTTGTCTCCAGGATTTAAACCCTGCTGCCTTTTGGGAAGTACAGGACAATTGTTCCTGTGATGCTGAACCCCTATTCACATGGTTCAATGAATGTACATATTGTGGACAGCCTGCAGGTGTCAAACCCATTCTTGCAGTCCCATCAGCTCCCTGCATGTTTCTAATCACTTTATGGTCCATGGAGGAGCTTTCTGTAGTCTCTTTGCCCCATGCACAGCATGGTGTGGAACCGTAGCTCAGATGGTTCTCCTCCATGTGCAGGCCATGTAACATCAGACTATATAAAATGTTTTAGGTCACTATAGATGAGCAGATACTTGTGGATGGGCTTTGTGTACCCATTATCTGTGGCATGCACCCCTCTCCGTAGAGATAGCAATGGTGATGTGGACCTATGTCAGACCCTGTATTCAGGACTGTTTGAGAGATATGGTACACCACATGCACATGTGATATCTCACTATGACCCACCTACACATGTGATATCTCACTATGACCTCCACTGCAGGAGTGCATCTCCCCTGTGCTGTATTGTCACTGTCTTCACTCTGCCTTCCTACTCTGTTGTTTCATCCATTGTCTGCTGAATTTGTGATCTGTCCCATTCCCTCTGTGATGCATAATCACTGGTCTGCCACTAATATCCTATGTGTGACACCATACAGCAATAATGTTTGTCTCGGTAGTCCGGCTTGTTATTGAAACACTAGTCATTTACACCAGAGGCAAATCATGGTCTAATGGGGCACTAGGCAGTTTAATGAACCAGATCATGCCCAGAGCCATTCCAAGATCCCATTACTTGGCACTCTTCCCCCACTTAGCATGAACATTGTTCAAATCTGTGTTTGTGCCTACTATTTTATTCTTTACTTTTGAAATTAATATAGAGATGTGGATTTAATATACAACTTCAATTTATTTATCCTTTGTTGACTAAGTTAGTCCCAGTAGGCTAATAGTCTCTTTTCTCAGGGGAGACCCAGGATGGTATTTATACTACTAGGGGAAATTTGGCCAAGGCATTAGGTACTTACCCTACACTTTTTTCAATAGGTCCTGTGGGATCTTTTACAACCACCTGTGCTACCACAAGCTCAGGTAGATGGAGTATCAGTTTAATGAAAACACATTCATAAGTGCAGCACCCCTATTATGGTACAATGCATTGACAGCAATTGATCTATGTGGTGTGAGAGTAGAACCCACAGCCTTTGTCACCAAAGGTGAGTAAGCTACCTGTTGTACCACTAACACTAGCTTCACACTTTATAGCACAAACACTGATGGCCATTTGTCAAACAAAACAGTTGCAAATTGAAAACAGACTTAGCATGAGCAACTGTAAAGTCTTCTCTTTCATTGAAGTTAACATTCATTGAACATGCATTGAAACTCACATACATTGAAAATGCATTGAATTTCTCATACATTAAAACTCACATACATTGAAAATGAGTTTAGTAAGTGGCAGATTAAGCATACCTTGGTCCATGAGCTATTTTCTATCCATGAGCCCTATACTTTTCAACTGTCCAGATTTTCGCAAAATGTCCAGATTTTAGGCTCATATTTTTTGTCTACTCCTCATAAAATCTATGTTTTTTTGGCAAATCACTTGAATGATCTGAAGACTGAAGTCACTAAATAATGACATACATATGAGTCAGACTTCAAATCCTTCAGAAAATGTATGTTAAAGCCCATTACTCTAACAAGTTTCTAAGTTTATAGGAGCAGCATTTAAAATATGTCCCTATTTTGGGGCCTTTGTCCCCATGTTTTGTCAGGCTTTGTCTAGATTTCTTGCACTGTGAGGTTGAGAGGTATGGGCCCCCTGCATACATTTTTTGGGACATGCATAAAAGCATTCATCTCTCTAATCTTGTTAAATTTATGTCTTGTTTAATTCTGCAATGTTTGTTAAAGTGCATTTTAAATCTGTAGTTTTGAATATTTTTTTTCCAGTAGGCCATGAAACAAACAAACAAACACAATGTATGGACCAAAAAAGCAGATCATGTAAAGGATTAAGGCTCTTGCTACCTATAATCAAGATACAGGGTTTGAACACTGCTTACTTAAATTAGCTGCCCTCTCTAATTAGGCCATTATACACAGACACACACACACACATTCTGGCTTTTGCTACAACAAAGAAATAGTTTAGCTGTTGCAAAATACACACGGATGTTCTGGCTGCTGCTGCTGTACCTAAGTCCCATTCTGGCTGCTACAAAAAGAAATTCCTCATTCAGCTGCTGTACCACAGAGAAGAAAATTCCTTGTTCTGGCACTTGCCGCCCTTTGCTGTGAGAGATTAAATTTCATACCATTTCTGGTTTTGAGAAAATTTCCTCATTTGTTGTGCATTAATGCAGAAAGCAGTACCAGTCTCTGCACTCATGCCAACAGGAAGTAGCTGCATCAGAATGAAGACATTCTGATAAGAATGCAGTAGTTCTTTTGAAACTATTTCTCTCTATTTTTTGAAACCCTTCTTTCTCTCTGTCTCTTTTTTTTTATTAATTTGTATTGTAGGATCTTAGGTGGTTGCCTAAATGGTCTAGTGCTGGATCCAGCTCTGACTGATACTCTTTTGATGTAATTACTTCTATGTGACTGACAGGCTTCTCCCCAAAGGACAAATTGCTGGTATACTGATGATTTTTCCTTTCCCTGTGATGATACAATCTCAAAGTTTATATAAGAAGAGGATATCTGATAGCGGGTGAAAACTTTTTTCCTGAATGCTGTTCACATTTGGGAGTTTTGACTCATTTTTGACTGCAGTTGTGTGAGGCAGTCACAAATTTGTCAAATACTATTCAGGAGTATTGTTTTCTGTGGTATTTCCTCTGTTAGTCCCCTATCCTGGACTGCTGTCTGTTACTGCTGTGTTCTGTGTGCTGTGACTTTGTATCTTTGTATCCTTGCAGTTAGAAATATTTTCCTTGGAATAAACATCACCTAGCCTACTGGTTGCTACCTGATGTGGTCGCCCTCCGGCCTTTATTGGTGTTTCTGTATGTTTTCCTGCAATTACGACTATGTAGCCTGCAGTTGATTCTACATAGCATAAATAGGGGAAGTGTGTGCCTGCCTTAGACCTGTGTTTTTATTTTTCCTTGCTGGGCTGTGCTTAAATGAACTACCATACTGTGCAAATTCCATTTATGAACTGTAAATACCCGGGTCTGTTTTCTGCTGGTGCAAATCAGTTGACAATGTTTGGATGTCTATAGGGGTGCTTGTTTCATTTAGATTGTTCTGCATGCATTGTTTTGTTCTGGCTACTCCAGTGTGAGTAATTTGGTTTACTTCATATTTTTGCAGCGTTCCATTGCTTCCTTCATGTACAGTTTTTGGAAGGGGTGTTATTATGGATCGTTAACTATTGTTATTTATTCGATGTTTAGCAAACACAATTTTTGGGAGTAATTTACACAGATTGCCACCCCCACACATATACTGGTCATTATGCTTGCTGTTTGTACTTGCACCCTTGCACACTGGTGTGCCTGTTTCTCATTTTATCCACTTCTAAGAATTGTATTGATGATTATTTTTTTTCACATATTTTCAGTGGTTCCTCTTTCATCTGCATTTCATTTACCTCCTCGCACAAGCAGTTACATCTGGCCAGATAGCAGGATATGCTGCTTTGTTAACTAGTCAGTTAATTGTGCATCCAATGGGGGTGGCACATTGTACAGGAGTTAGCTTTGCAGCCTCACAGCACTTGGTTCCTTCCTGACCAGGGTTTCTTTACTGCAAAGTTTGCATATCGCTATTTGTTTTGTTTTGAGGTCCAATTTTCTCTCATATTCCAAATACACATTTTAAGTGAATTGACAATTCTTTAAATTGCCTTTTGTTGTGCATGCAATGTGTGTGTGTGTGTGTGTGTGTGTGTGTGTGTGTGTGTGTGTGTGTGTGTGTGTGTGTGTGTGTGTGTGTGTTTGTGTGTATGCGAGTTTATATGTTTTGCAATGGACTAGCTTTCCTACCGAGGGGATTAGTTATCTGCCTTACTGTGACGTCCCCTCTCTGGGCCAGAAATCAAGGAGCCTGAATCCTCACCATTGACACTGGAGAGGGATGTTCAGTTGGAACAAAAACTGATACACCCAGTATTTCCAGATGCAGCTGTGTGTATCAAGCACAATATCTCTTGAGTACACCTCTCTGTCTCTCCCTAGATCCCCATTAAAGCTCCTCACTGACACAGCTGCAGAGTTAAGTCCTCAGTCAAGTTTCCAAGCCAAGTCCTCCACCACTCTGTGAAACCAGTGCTTCGCATCCCTGCTCCAAGTATCTGACACACACACACTCTGAGATTTAATTTGCACCACACACACACACACACACACACACACACACACACACACACACACACACACACACACACACACACACACACACACACACACTCCTGGGAAAGGCTGGCACAGGTTTATGAGCCATGCCTGCTTCTGATCAAACTATAAGATAGTCACTGCCACTAAACATTCTCAGGCATACCCAATTATACTGAGTGAAATTAATATTAATATGAAAGGTAGTTTGACCAATGCAGTAAGGCTTTCAGGAGTGGCCAAAGACTCACCAAACAGATATGAGTACTCTCAATGGTTAAAATATTCTGTAAAGGACCAGCCACAATGAAAAGTTTAAATATATTTCATAATAAATAATAAAAGAACATGAAAATACTAAATATCTATTTACAATAATCAACCACAGGAAATATTAAAATTACTCAGATGAATAGATTCAGATAGATACAGAAAAGCAGTACTTAACTAATCTCATTATATTTTCCGGACTGATCTAAAGAATTATTAACCCCTGATCACTTACTGTAGAAAGGAAAAATCAAGTAGGTGAGTGATCTGTCTATGTCAGGTTTCCAAAACAGAATGCCATGACTTCAGTCTCAGCTAGTATTAAAACTTTACTTTTGTCCTAGATTACAGAATGACATCACATATGTCTGGTCATCTAACTTCTGTTTCCCATGCAACCCCCCATTTTTAGAAACTGACAGGATTTATCACCTAGGTGTCAGTAATACATACATAGATGGCCTTGCTATGATTTGCTACAGCTCCTGGAAGTAAAAAAAACATAAAACACTTCCACTTTTTTTACAGGAGCTAATAAACCATACTTCCTACAGACACTGAGTCTCTGGCTTCATTCAAAATTGTGAAGTAACATCTTTATGGCCTAGGCCCAGTAATTTAATTTCTAACTATTTTCCAAAGATAGCTGATGCTGAACTTAACCTCTTCTCTTCAAGTATCCTCTGTTAACCTGTATAGTTCATTCAGTTACAGTACTGTCGGTACCCACTTTTGGTACATTTTTAACACAAGCAGCTTTGCAAATACATTTTTCAACACAAGCATCTGTACAAATCAGTTTGATATACAAATGACCTATAATTCTTTACAAAATTCCAGGTGGCTGTGCTAGCATATGTTACACATCCACTGTCCTTCTTCTCCTGGCATAGCTTGCAGTACCTCACATCATCACACTTACATTTAATGAATATGGAGATAGTCTTCTGCTGCCACACATCATATCAAAAGACTTAATAAATGAATAAATGCTCACAATGTAAAACTATGTACAGTTGGATTTGCAGTATTGGAAGGGCCATATATTATTATCTTCTTGTTTGTTGTTCCTCTAACACATTAGTTTGGTTAAAACTTCTTGCAGGAATCAGAATCTGATGCATCTGCATCAGAATTTTGTTTTTCCTTGCCTAATTTTACACTTTACATGCAATTTACATATGGATAATTTGGGGTAATTGTTTGACTTCAGTGTTCCAGATGCATTGGAGGTCAGTGGTTGATTAATGGTGGGTTTGTACAAGGTTCCATTTAACAGTTAACATGCATGCATGCTGCAACGCTGCTCTTTCCTCTTTCATTGAGAGCTGTGCAAGCAGTAGTAGAGCTGACGTGGAGTTTTCTTCATTCACAAGTTTCTTGATATGCTTCTTCCATCTGTTCTTGATGTCCTCTAGACTGACAAGCAAGTTGTTGCTGGTATTCTTTATAATGATGTATGTTGACTATCTTTCTGTTATTGCTTTGCAATCTGATAGCTATTCTTTTTGCCATCTGCTAAAGTCTTTTTCCAGAAGCTGCTGGACTCTTTGTTCTTTGCCATTGTAATTGCTGTATTAGCCTCATTGTTAGCCAACCATAATCATTCTAAGGCTGGTCTATCCTTTCTGTTTCCATTTTCTTCCTTCTCTCTTTCTTTCTCTTGAGGACTTCTTGATTCTGCATTTCAATGCCAGCTTTCCTTATGAACCTTATTTCTGCATCCATGTCATTTGCAAAGCCATGCAATAATTTGAAGACATGCTCTTTTGAAATGTTACCATTATTCTTCTTTGGTTCCACATGTTCCCTTATCTTTCTCAGGTGCTAGAGTTATGAGTGTTTCCTTGGACGTGTGTGGTTCTACGCCAGTCAACCTCCAAGTGTTCAGCCTAGTCACTGTTGATCTAAGAGCTTTCTTGGACTACAGCTAGCAGTTAGTCATTGTCATCAGTGGTTTATGCTGGGGGCAACTCCTTCACTGGGGAAGGCTTTGCAGTCTCTCGTTTGACCCCAATGTCCTTTCCTTGTTCCAGAGTTGCATGCTGGTCACTCTTGTATTTGGTTTTAAACTCTTTCGCAATCTCTGTCTGTCTGTCTCTCTCTCTATCTCTCTGTCTTTCCTGGTGAATCGTGTGTTGGTACCATTAAATCACCTGCAATTCAAATGTCTAGAAAGTATTCATATTCATTATTCCTGTTGCTCCATTAATGCAGACCTAGGCAATCCTCATATCTTGTTCTGTCAGTCTGTCTAGCCCTGTAAGGGCAATCATGTCACCCATTATGAAGACCAATTCACTTTGTCCAGCTTTATTGATGAGGTCCTGCATTTGTTTGCCTGAATGCTCTCTTCTCCTCATCATCACAGCACTTCTGTAGGGCATAGGTTGAGAATTATAAAGATTGACATATCTTTACAGTGGAGCCTCATTGCCAGGAGTCTGTTTCTAATTCTGAAGACACCCCTCGGTCTCCAGAAGACTTTCCAGTCTATACTGAATAGAAGACTCTGAATCGCAAACCAATACATTTCTTTGAACTGCTCTCCACCTTGTTTCCAAGATCCACACAGAATATGCAGTCTCACCTCTTTAATATTACATCATCCACTTCTAAACTGTGTCCCATCAATGAACCTACATTCTGTGTAGAAATCCTTAACCAATGTTTGGCAGGATTACTGGTTTTACATCCAACTCTTGCTCACCAGAGCTATTTCAGGTAACTCATTTTTGGCAGCTGGACATTAACTGGCCAGTAGCTTATTGACCCAGGGCAGCTAGGCTTTATGGCATGGTGTAATGTAAATTAAATTCTTTAGTATTCTCTGGCTCACTACATGCACTGCAGCATAAGTAAAGGTGGAAGACAACAATGGACTAACTGTATAAACTAAATGTATTTGTACCGTGCTGACCTAACTGTACAAAATAAATGTATTTGTACCATGCTGAACAATGTGTGCGTACTAATATACCTTTCTAACCTTACTAAATGTATTCTAGCCTTCACTTAGCTTGTATTGCTTTTAATACTCTGATCAAGATCGTGAATGTTTTTCAAATGGGAGCAAGGCGGTACCTTTGTTTAGCATTCAAAAGTGTAGTTAGTGAAGGGGGACTGAGTTTTTATGCATACAAATTGCAAGGTTACACTATCTCAGAGAATTTACCCTAACTCTAAGATGCAGTGATAACAGAGTTAGTATTTGCTTTAACATTCTTACAGCATTTTACAGGTTTACCATTTTCATTTTAAATTGCACGAAGGGGTTTTCAGTTTTTTGTGGTGAGAGCTTTTACCATACAATCATTTCATTAGCACTTACTGCCTTTAATACTTGTTACTCAGGATTTTCACCTTGTATGTTTGTCTGGAAGTTAGTACAGAAGACTAAGGCTCTGAGCCATTAATGAGCTGTTGCCTGTAGTCCACAGTACATGGTTTGATTCCTTCTACCTCCATCTGCCTTTTGTGTGAGTACATCACTTAACCAGATAATGACCAGGTTACCTCCAAAAAGGGACACTTTTGTCCAGTAGGCTTACCTGGTTAACGATTTTATAAAATAAATGTATGTATCACATCATATTCTCTTATCAGCAATGCATTCTGTTTACTGTAGGTCTTCCTTCACTGGCCACATTTTTGAAAATGAGTTCACCAGTTGGACTTAGCCATTTTTCTAATAAAGAATTTAAAATAAATAAATTAATATCTGTTCCTTCACCCTTTAATTACTCAGTCAAAACAAAGATTGTTAATATCCATTTCCTTGAAGTCCAGTTGTCTCACCATTCTACAATGACTTGTGTTTCACATAAAAATAGTATATCCATTTTCTGTTATGTCATCATCATCCATTATTATATGGTTATATGTTTAAAAGCTCATCCATTATTATATGTTTATATGTTTAAAAGCTCATCCTCAGACCTTCTAGCTATCCAGATCACCTGGTGATTTGTAAAGCTGTACTGGAAATATCATAGCTGACTATAAAACTCGGTCTGTGGTCATCTGTGGTGGTGAGAACAGACCTGCATCAGCAGCAACAACAGACTGATAACTAGACAAGTTTTGGAGGAGAACGAAAATTGGGGTGGGTATGTGATCTGGGAGAGAGAGAAGCACTAATTGTCAAGAAAAGGCTTACTAACACTTTTATGATATGGGTGATTATATAGAATGAGGCCAATTAATTAGCATTGAAATCAACATCTGTATTTTTTCTTTCTGTATTATTTTCAGATGGTGGGAGGCCATAATACCATACTAGAATACTAAGCTTATAACCCTAAAGGGTGTTTTTAAGCCTATCCATGCTACCCAAAAATATATATCTTTCTGGGCATTGACAAGCTTCCTCTCTCTAACAGAGACATAGGTACCAGACCAGAGATATATTTACAGTTCCCCATTGACTGATCCAAGTTTTGCTTAACTAATTGCAGGGAAGATCTCTGCTTCACATGGATGGGAAGCCAGTTCTAGAAAAGTGACAGCCTCTGAGACACTTACCTGTCCCTCCAGCATGTCTTATTTATGTAGCAGGTTCAGGTGTTTTCCTGGATATCGATATATATCCCAGTCTAAATTAATCACAAAAGTAAAGCAGGTGGTACTTTTCTTCTCATTCGAGTCTCAAATATTTTTTTCATTATAACACAAACCATAAGTGGATGTCATTCTGCCTGTATGTTGTTGTAGAGGGTGCATTCCCATATGCAATGACAATTTAATGGGTTGATATTATCATTTTGGTTCTATAAGTCAAAATCAGGATAATGTTGTCAAACATCTGGAGGCCAGCTGTTCTGTGTTTTGAGAGTTGTTCATTGTCTGTGTGTAGTAGAGACATCTTGCACAGCACCAGGCACATGGAGGCATTAACCCATATTTGCAATGGCATGAGCACGTAGAAGCAGTTGTTCTTGCACTGGTGTCATTCCCACTGTGTCTCATCACTCATTAGCATTCTACATTTATACACTACCCTTAGAATTCAGAAAGATTACTACAAGCAATGCTAACTGGGCAAAGCAGGACTGACCAATGGCACATCAGCAATAATCTGTACTTCAGACATATGATACATTTGCACCAAGCAATGCCTCATTGGAAACTGATTACTGTGACTCTGAATCAAGCACTGTACTGCCTGACCAGAACGCACTAGTGTCCCACATACACAGCCCATGCATCACTCTTCCACAGGCACCTTCCAACACATACATGTACACACATACAAACAGAAAAAAACGTCCATGCAGACTCATACACACACACACACACACACACACACACACACACACACACACACACACACACACACACACACACACACACACACACTATACAATTTTTTCTACTCATGCCAATGCCATTTCTAAAGGAGACTAGTGCATTTGCACATTGAGACCACTGTTCCTGCCACAGAGCTGATTACTGTGACCACGGGTGCCTGTGTACTGCTGCAACGACAGAGTAATCTCTGAATTGCTCAAGCTTACTGCACTAAAAAGTCTGCTGAATAAAGGCTTCTGCAGTGCAATTAAGCATTTCTGAATCCTAGGGCAGTTACCTCCATCAAGACTTCATCTGTCCATGTGCCTTGTTCTCTCCTCTCCCTCTCCCAAATTGATACATTGCCATCTTTATTGTTTTTGTGAAAACAAACTCTAAGTATCTCTATTCCCTCATAGCCTCATATTCTTTCCATAATTCAGTAAATTAGAAATGTGTCATTGTCTTGAAATAATGTTTATGCTGATCTGCAGCCCCCTAGACAATTCTCTCACTCTCTCATTCTTTGTCTCGGTGTGATCTGCCATTGTACAATCCTAGCTGCTTTTTCCTAGGATCTTTGTGATCCTTTCCTTCCGCAGCTGTATCTTTATTCATGTGCTGTTTCATCCATGCTGGCTGCCACATCCTGCCTTATCTCCCTGTCTTGCTCCTTCTGGCAGGTTTCTTTGTTGCCTTATGGCCCCTTCACATTTCCTCATGCTTTGCCATGTGTCACACACTTATGTATTGCCCCTCACCTTCCTGTGTGTTGCAGGAACAACAACCTGTACCCAGCCTTTCTCCCTGACCAGCTGGTGAGTAATAGGTCCCCTACCCTGCCATGAACACAAACAGCTACATCTCCATCTTTTGCTCAAAGCAGTGATAACTCTTCCCCTCTTTCCATACATTTACAGCTGATACCACTGTATATAATGCTGGAAGGTTAAGGGTCTAAGATTTTCTGCAGTTTTATTTTTTGATCATAGTATCATTGTTTTATATCTCCTGGCTTCCTTTGCCTCTCTCTGTCTGCATCAGGTGATCTGCAGACAACTGTCCTTCACCAGAAGTCTCTAGGAATGTCTAATTTACTACATGGTTTCTGATGTTTTCTTCTGATTCTTCTGTTGTGTACAGTATAATGTAATCTGACTTCCCTTATTCAGCCTGATCTTTATGTGCCAAAATGCTCAAATAACAAAATCTGTGTCAAAATTGAATTATCAATGTCTGACTTACTGAGTGCCAACTTTCTGACAACAGTGGCCTACTGCCTTGGAAGCATATCTCTCAACTTTTATGCTCAAGTATTCTGGCCAGCCTAGCACTGTGGGATTGAGGGATAAAGCCCTGACTTCACCCCAGATGACCCATGTACAACTAGTGGTAGAGATGCTTAAGGGACTGGGCCCTTAAGCCTAGTGGTCAATGCCAGTCACCCATCCTGGTGTATGGGAGGCTGCCTAGAATCAGTGCAGTAGCAACATTCTGACCAGGGTGAGCTCTTCAGGACAAATGGTATACCCATGATAGGGAGGTTACTTATGTGGAATCTCGCACAAACCTTACAAAGGAAGCCACTGCAATGCATAAGGTTGCTGTTTGTGGTTGAGGGTGAGGCTACAGTCCCTGGCAGCAATCTGACATGGCATTTGTGTCCTTTCTCTCCTCACTGGCCTAAGGCATGTAACATGTTAAACCCAGGAGAGGCTTTGATGGATCCAGCAGATGCAGTGATTGAGGGCAGTTGATGGCCAGCTGCAGGGAGGTAGAAGTACTGGACAAAGTCAAAAATAATTGGGAACAAAGCCCTAAAACCAGGGATAACCTTTAAATATTAGCCTAATGCACTTAAATAGTTATTGGAACAACAGGGTTTTCATCAACATACATTTTCTGAGCAATAAGTATGAAACTGTTATGTCCAGTTCATTGACAGTAGTCCTCAGTGATTTACCAGAAAATCAAATGTTTTATGAAGGACTGGACAAAAATAAGAGGCAATATCATGGAATTTCTGCAAAATCAAGAATATTTGAGAGGTATGCATGGAAGACACTACAAAACACAACTAGACAGAGCCAATCGCCTATTTCTAAATGGGAACTTAACTGTTCAAAGAATGACCTACTTGTCAACCACACATCATCGAAGAATGCAGTTGAAAATGAAAATCATTGATCCACAAAGGATTGTAAAACTTAAGAAAAAAAAAGTTGGTAATACTTCTTGTGAATTATATATACCAAATCTGAGATCGCAGTAATGTGGGGGAAAGGGCGTATTTCCCAATCCCACTGTACTACTTTCTCATAGTGAAAAAGTGTCATAGTGATTTTCAGTCAGCTGTGATGGCTCTTTCACATGCTATCAAATGGACTTGTTGACAAGAGTTTCCATTCCTCTGAAATCACACTGCGGCAATGAAAACAATATATTAATTACATTTTTTCTGAGTTGGTGCATCTTCAAAGGTAGTACATTTAGAGGCTGGGAGTATGAATGCAAACCCCGATCTAAATGTACAGAGGAAAGAGCCTCCATGGGAAAGAATATTTAAATTACAGCAAGTATATTGCAGATGTCAACCAGGCAATGTTAGGATTGTCCACTCCAGCTTGGTATGGTACACAGATCTTCTTTAAGTATAATTAGACCACAAAATCCTATGCCCTCTATTTGATGTTTATGTTAAATCTGCAGTATCAGTGAAGCACTGTAAAGTCACTGAATTTTTCTACTGGCTTCTAACACTTTAGAGTATGATGGTCTCTCTTCTAATTGTTTTATTTATTAATTTTGTTAACCAGGTAGGTAGGTTGGCGTAGTGACCCTTTTCAGCTACGAGTCAGGAGTGGTTTTGTCAGTGGTATTCCGTGGATTAAATTTTCTCTTGCATTGCACTTTAGTTATCCTACTAAGTATAATCCTATAATCACCCATCTTTTGCACAGTTTTAAATGGGCTTTGGTTGCAATAAAAGTATTCCCTGTACAGCATGTTTACTAGTATTAATAACATTTGTGTGACCCCAGCATATGATATCGATTCCCTTGTGGTTTATCAGTGTCCCGCCTATGCAGGTTTCATTCATACACTGTTTACTCGGATGATTATTACTGCATTTTAAGAGATATTCCTATCTGTCATTATCAGTACAGGCCTTCAGAATTATCTCAGAGAATGTATGTGGACATTGTGCTGTTCCACGTAGGCCACACAGATTTGCTATGCTTTCTTATCACCATTGCTTTCGCCTTGCCAGATCACTTGTTCACACATTCACAACATAGCCCTTTCTGTAGCACCTGATCTGTTATCTCAATATTTAATAATGAAATGTTTCCATTTATACAAAACTCCTTTATTTCTTGCTAGTTGAACTTACCCAATTTGTTATGTATTTCACAGCATTAAGTTGTGTCTTTACCTAGGCTGCACTGATGGCAGGGAGAGGGATAAAGACCTGACTCTGTAACCTAGGTGTTCTAATTTAAACTTGGATGCTTGACAGCACAGGGAAGGAGGATTGGGAGTGCCTTTTTGTGTGTTGGGGAGGAGTTCTTCCTAGGCTTGTGTCATGCTATGGTGACAGGTCCCTGCTTGAGAGAAGAATGGTGACTTGTAGACAGAATCAGGACAACTTTAAAGTATTGCTGCTCAACACTAGGAAACAACAAAAACTTCATACCTTATAAGCACTACTTACCTTGGAAAATGTAGATATAGTCATTGTCACAGAGATATGTTTTAAGACAAGTGAAAGCCCTCCATTAGTGGAGGGCATCAATGCATACCACTCGCACAGGCCTACCACATTAGAAGTAGGTACTAAGGGTGGAAGTGTCTGTATAGTCTTAAGTGTCATCTGCAGACTAGTTAGACAAGATAACAGTCTGGAACTCCTTCATGTCCAGCTTACTATAAACAATACCCTGTCACATCATAGCTATGTAAATACATTTCTGTGCCCCCCTCAGCCCAAACCTCCTACCTAACAAGCATAGCATCCCTATGTATTAAACCAAACCCCATCTTTTTGGAAGATTTCAACTATCCCACAACAAACTAGGAAACAAACTCCCTGAACCAGTCAGTCCACATCCCAACCTGGGGAGATAGAATCCTGGACTTGGTCCTTACCAGTATGGGACAGCTCTGCTCCCTGCCTATTGTAACTTACTCCCTGGTCAAATCTGACCACAGCTCGGTCACATTCACTTTAGAAATGAAGCCTAAAATATCCTGCAATACCTCAGTATTTAGTGAGTATACAAAGGTTTATCTTTTAAAACTGGGTGATGACCTGACTAAATTCACAATCCTTTTACACCGCGAAGATCCCACTGCTTATGTAGAATCCTTTACTGCCAAGTTCCACGCATATGTAAATAGTTGCATTTATGCAGCAGTCCTCATCAAAAATAAATACAACGCTAAATTCAAAAATAACTCCCAGTGGTGGAACCCTAATACAAACATAAACCTCATTGCCCCCCCCCCCAAAAAAAAAAACACATCCAACTCTTAAGAATCCAAAAACACTCTTGCTGAACTATACATCCTGCTTAAATGAAGCAAAGCCAGATATGAGGTAAAAAAAAATATCCACCCAGACAAAAGATCATTTCAGAGCCTTCTTTAACTATGTTAAAAATCTTGGAGATAATCCCAAGCACTGCACAGAGTTAGTAATAAATAATACCCCATACTCATACACAGAGATCATAGCCAATCTACTGGCAGACAAGTGTGGCTCTAACTTCACCCCTGTCCCTTCCAATATTCTCAGATCAAATACCCACATCTACTCCCCCCTCATCAAATCTGACAATAACAAGTTCTCAAGTCACTCTCACAGAAAGAATATTACATATATGAAAGTAGACAACATCCCAGCCTGCCTGCTGGCCAACCTGAAACTTGAATTTTAGACCCCCTAAAGAGGTTAACTTCAAAACAGACTTTGTGCCAGATGAATGGAGGACAGCAATGGTCATTCACTTTCACTTTCACAAAGGCGGAGCTACAATGCATCTGGGTAATTATAGACCCATAAGCCAAGTGCATTCCTCATATATGTGGCCTTGCAAAGGCATTCAACACCATCACACACTCAGGCTTATAGATACCTTCTCCTGGCTAAATGTTAACCCCTCCATAATTCATTGGATAGCAAACTAGCTCACAAATGGAACACATGTAGTAAGGGTGGGTGGCTGTACCTCTTCTAAAAGACCTGTTAATAGTGGTATGTCCCTGAATTCACTCCTTGGATCACTTCATGCTAGTATTTATGTTTGGAGGTCAAATTTAATGGTGTATATTTATGGCTGGCTATGTTTGCATATGCTTGCAAGCTTAAAACCATCATAAACTCCTCAGTGTACACCAGGACCCTACAAGATGGCCTGTCCCAAACAAATAGTTGGTTCACAAAGGAGATGTCAAAGCCATAGGCTAAAACTAAATAGCAAGAAATGTATAATCCTATCCTTCAGTAAGGATAACTCCCTTTGTAACTGTCACATTGACAAATCCCCATTAAAATTGACCCCTTAGTTAGAGATCTGATATACTATGTTGACAATGAGCAGTCCCTTGATCACCATGTTTCCACGTTTGTAAGGAAGCTCTTTTTTATTGTAAAGTGTAAATCTATAAGTATGGTGTTCAAATCTAGGGACATCATTGTTCCACTGTACTTGGTACTCATTAGGCAGATCATTGAGAGTAACGCTTCTTTAAGTATGTACTTGTCCAAACACTTGTCGCAGCTGGAACAACCACAAAACTTCCTCACTAAAAAACATAAGGCATGTGTAAATCATAAACACTTTGCAGACCATCTGTAGGCATTACTTGTTGTCTCAGTATTATGTACATTACTGGCTGCTAACTTTTGCCTCATGTATACAGATTCAACAGACCCTGTTCTGTCATATCTATTACAGATTTGCAGGTCCAGTGGTATCACCTGCTCAAGGGAGCTCAGTCTTGTTTGCAAAATTAAAAGAGCATGCTAAAGGGAAAGGCAGGTGTCTCAGAGAATAGCATTTTTATGGAACCATTTTCATCTCCATGTAAAGCAGAGGACTTCTCTTATTATAATCAAATATAATGTCTATGAATAGATAGATAACCACAAATTAATTCCTGGTTTAGTACTAGTGGCATACCTTTCAACCTCTTGGCATAAAAAATATGGACAAAGCCAAACATAATGGGGGAGAAAGCCCCAAAATATGGCAAATTTTAAATATTGCTCTCATAAACTTGTAAAAGGTTTTGTGTTGCCATACATTTTCTGAAGGATATGAAGTCTGAAAACTCAAATACCTGTCATCATTTAGTGAATTCAGTCATCAGTGATTTGCAGAAAAATCCAAAAACACACAAATTTTGTGAGGAACTAACCAAAAATAAGAGGCAAAAATCTGGACATTCTGCGGAAATCTGGAAAGTTGAGATGTATGACTAGTGGCCCTCATGTATAAAGAAAATATGTAATTAACCCAACATATGCTTATTTAGCCCATGTTTAGGAATTCATGCTACAAAATATAAGAGCTAATGATCACCATGGAAGTGCAGGGCTTGGCTTCTTAAAATCCTCATTGATCAATAGCCTAGTAAGTACCTATATGATTTTTGTTCCATTTTCTAATTCTTCAAGATTACCATATCCTTAAACCTGGTACTCTTAAACTTTAATGTAAGGCAGACATCTCCTTCTTAAGCTCTAGTATTTTAATATACATGTCTTTAATGCGTCGTGTTTTCAGCCATTTCCACAGATTTTGTAATTCAGATTTAAATGACTCCCATCAGACTATAATTGGAAGAGTACCTGTTTGGTTGTTAAATATGAACCTATTGATCCCCTTTCATATTTTGTCCATAAACGTTTGGTTTAGACAGAATCAAAAGGTCCAGCTGCCATGAGTTATTCCCTTAATCACACTCATATTTAGTTAGTACTGTACCATGTTAAATTCATGGGGGAATAATTATATCAGACCCAAAGTGTCTCCTAAATACTGCCTTGAACACTA
Organism: Protopterus annectens; assembly: GCF_019279795.1. Taxonomy (NCBI): domain Eukaryota; kingdom Metazoa; phylum Chordata; order Ceratodontiformes; family Protopteridae; genus Protopterus; species Protopterus annectens. Next base: position 138,777,768 of record NC_056737.1, on the reverse strand, counting down.
TCACGTAATTTCTACTGGAAGAGGCAGTAAATGAAAAGGTGTGCTACAATCTCCAAATGTTTACCAATCCAAACTGATCTAATGCTGAGTTAATTTCTCACCAATATTTAGGGTACCTCTCGGATTATGGTACCATCCTATCTCTGCTTGAGTCCAGCATAGTGTTAAAATCCCCAACAAACAGTTTGGGAGTGTTACTTAGATTTGACCTGCAAAGATCACTGAAAAAAATCAGTGTAGTAATTAAGGTGGCCTCTATTCAGACTATATGGAGTCCATTGCTACCTTTCCTCCTCGTGTCTGAAATTTTACTCATGTATGCTTGCCCTTTCCATGTACCCTTTTCTACTTTTCCACACCAAGGTGCTCTGTACTCCTATTAGTCCTCCTGCCTTTGACTTCTTGTTTAATTTCCCTAGAGACTGGTGAAAGCTTTGCAATGGATTTTTTTTGGCTGATTTACAATCCTGCAAAGAAACATCTGCTTTAAATTTAATTAGCCAATTTTAAACTTAGTGGATTATGAGTGGATCTCCAGTCCTTACTGGCTAATTATGTGTTTGAAACATGAATGCCAAGACATTCACCACAAGAGGAAAGAATCTTAACCATGTTGAGAACACATAATAGAAGGTTAGGATTGGTGGATTTGTCACCAGATCATAATTCTTTTGCATGGAACTTTATCTGCTCTGTGTATTACTAGTTTCAGGGGAAAAAAAAGTAAAGAAAACAAATACATTTTTCTGGCTTTCAAAACCATAAAGCACTTAACAAGTGGTGTCAGTAAGGCAGTGTAAGTCTGTCCCTTATGTTTACACTCACCTTCCATACCTCTCAACTGTCCAGATTTTTGCTGAATGTCCAGACTTTTTCCTCATATATTTGTGTTTTTAGACAAATTACTGAGGACTGACTTTATAAAATAATGAAAGACATTTGAGTTTCAGACTTTGTATTCTTCAGAAAGTGCAGGGGAACATGTATCCTGTTATTCTAGTAAAGACAGACAGCAAGAAAAAATTAATTTTTTATTCTGCTACTGTCATTCGCTGGTTAGAACTGGTAGATTTTATTTCCCAGCCTGAGACTCAACCATAACAACTTCAGCAAGGGGTGCTTAACAATTGTTAATGTCAGATTTAATGCCTCTCTAGTGCTTAACTGATTTGTTATTTTTTTCCCGCTACTACACTCCGTGCATTACATGTGTTTTATATGAGCTACATTTAGGATTCTCCTTTGAATCCTCACATCTTCATACTGAAATAGGTGTCTTAGGTTCATAGTTAGTACTAGGCCCTCGTGGGCCATTTCATGTTTAGCCAAATTTTCCAACACAAAGGTAAGAATCAAATTGTGTACCTTCCTTGTGGCTGTGAGGTAAACACTTTAGCAATTACACCAATCCTCATTCTCTTCTTAATAAATTATTTAATATCTTTTTGAAAAGAAGTTGTCTTGACAGTATTTAATCAGTCATCTCCTGAAGACTGGCCATTTTATATTGCTTGGGGGGTTGTTAGCTCCATTTGTCCTTCATCTTCCAAAGAAACCAGTGACTCAAACCTAATTTCAATAATGATATTAGCTCCAAATTGCTGTTTCTCTGGAACTTTCTGAGCCCATGGAGTGTCCGCAGAAGACTAATTTAATAAGTATTTTGCATTAACAGGGCTTACATAGACAGCATTGAACTTCCCAGGATCAGATATCCTCATAGTTCTGGCTGCGAATCTTGGTACAGAAGACTCTGGCTCTTCCAGGGAACCATTTGATTGATTTTCCATGGTTTTAAATGCAGATAATTTTGCAGAAAATACAAACCATCTTTTGGTTTGTAGCCCAGGCGGGTATGACCCTGACCCTGAGTAGCATCCTGCCCTCACCAAGAATGATACCATAATATAAAGAAAAATGATCAATTTCAACAATTGGCTAAGCTTCTGGTGTCATTCAAAGGGGATCCAGTGTCTGTCAGCCTGGGATGACATGCTCGACAAGCCGTTTTGCTTCACAAGAGACGGCTTGCACCTGTCACCCCTTGGCTTTCGAATACTGGCCAGGGCTCTTGCTGCCCCCATAGTGCCTTTTTTAGGCAAGGCTCAAAATTCAAACCCACCTCTGTAAACAGCACAAGTAAAAAAAAATAAGGGTTATGCTACTCAACACTAGGAGTTTAAATCTCAAAATGCATGCGCTCGAAGCACTCCTAAGTATGGAGAACATCGACATCTGTGCAGTAACTGAAACCTGGTTTAAGGCTCCAGAGAACAGTACAGCACTACTGGGCTATAACTCGTACCACACATTTCGGCCACAGAACTTGGACCGAAACACAAAAGGAGGGGGTGTATCCATATTCATCAAGGATACCTACACCTCCAGGTTAATGGCGCAGCATGATACCTCTGAGATAATCCATGTGTAACTAACATCGGGCAAATCTGCAATGCAAATTGTGGCCTGCTACAGATCACCCTCCATGACCCAGGACCACCACTCCACCTTTCTGGAGACACTGGAAAACATGAAGGTCCTACCAAACACCCTGATATTGGGCGATTTCAATTACCCTACAATTAACTGGGAAAACTACTTAAGTACAAACTCCCAGGCTCAGCGCTTCCTGGAATTTATCAACTCAAATGCCCTGGATCAGCTGGTAAACTCCCCTACCAGAGGCCACACCATATTGGACCTGGTCATCACCAACATGGGCAACAGGTGTTCCATACCGGAGGTCTACCTGTCACTGGTTAGATCAGACCATAAAATAATCACCCTGGATATCCACACCCCACCACCACCCCCAACCAAGGAAACCACAGTGAAAAACTTTTCTAAAGCAAACTTCACCTTACTTAAGGCAAAGTTGGTAAGTTTCACAGCCCCCACGCTAAATGATAACACTGCCCAAGATGCAGAATCCTTTACAATTGCACTCTATGAGCACCTACAAGGATGCTTGGATCGTGCCATCCTTAGCAAAACCAAGACTCACTCCCATAAGAGAAGGAAACCAGTCTGGTGGATCCCTGCCATAAACAGGTTATACAATAAAGGGAGGAAACTAGTTCAGAAAAAAAGCAAATCCTAAGAAGGAAAGACATCCCTGATCAGTATCAGTAAGAAACTAAGGTCCCTCATAAAATCATCCAAGGCTAACTTTGAAAGAAAAATAGCCAAGGATTTGAAAGATAACCACAAAGCCTTCTTTAGCTATGTCAAGAATCTAAGTGGCAACTCGCAGATATGCTCTGAGCTAGTGCAAAATAGCACAAAATATACTGAACCTATTGATATTGCCAACATCCTGACAGATAGATTCAGTGCAAACTTCACTTCCCTCTCACCTTCAAAAGGGCCCACAACAATGCCAGAAAAGTGTAGTGTCCCAAAAATCACAAAAGCACAGGTGAAAACAACCCTTTCAAAAGCCAAAAACACAGCATCAATGGGGTCAGATGGTGTTCCAGGCTGCGTTTTGCACGAACTACAGAATGAATTAACCCCCCACCTAAACACGCTGTTCAACCTCAGCCTCTCCACAGGCTATGTGCCCATAGAATGGTGCACATCAACAGTTATTCCACTCCACAAAGGAGGGGCCACAGTTGACCCTGGCAACTATCGCCCCATAAGCCTGACTAGCCTGGTCTGCAAGACTATGGAGTGCATCATCATGGAACTCATTAACAAAGACATTGGGAACCTCCAAACACTTGACTCGACCCAGTTCAGCTTTGTTAAAGGCAGATCATGCCTACTAAACCTGGTTGACTTCTTCGAGACAGTCAACAAGGCCATAGATGAGGGAAAGGTGGTTCACACAGCCTACCTTGATCTCACCAAGGTGTTCAACACCATTCCTCATTCGGGTATTATTGAAAAACTCACCAGCCTGAACATAAACCCCTACATCACAAGATGGGTTGCCAACTGGCATACAGACAGAACTCACACGGTAAGAATAGTGGGCTCCAGGTCCAACTCTAAACCAGTCACAAGTGGTGTCCCACAAGGCTCGGTTCTGCAACCCCTACTGTTTGGCATATATTTCTCAGAAGTACAGGCAAACACAGGAGGACTATGACTAACCAAGTTCGCCGATGACTGCAAATTGGAAGCCATAATTGACTCTCCAGCTGACACGGACATCCTTCAAAAAGGCCTTACTGAGACAGACACCTGGTGTCAAAGTCATGGCCTCAAGCTAAATGCCAAAAAATTGCATAGTCATCCCGTTTGGGAAAAACAAAACACCCACGAATTACCACATAAGCGGCAGCCCCCTTAATACAGAAGAGGTAATAAGAGATCTGGGGACCCAGGTAGATAGTAATCTCTCCTTTGACAATCATATTGCCAAAGTAGTTAGGAAATCCTTCTATGTGTCCCATCTAATTACTAAGGGGTTCATATCTAGAAATAAAGAGGTTATAGTGTCCCTCTACTCGTCACTCATCAGACCCATCATAGAGTACAATGCCCCATTTGGAATGTACCTCACAAGACACTTCCAACAGCTGGAAAGACCACAAAAGCATCTTACCAAGAGGATTACTGGCCTCAAACATATGTCCTATGCAGCCCGACTGAAAAAACTCCGGCTGTACTCAGTGGCATATCGCTTACTCAGAGGTGATCTCTGCCTGACTTACAAAGCCATGTCCAACTCAGGATTGATGGACATGCTCCACCTTAAGAAATCCAAGTCACTGCAAGCCACACGCTCTAGTGAGCTAAACCTCACCACAACAATAAATAAAACATGCTGGAGGGATAGATTCCTGTCACAGAGACTCCCCATGCTTTGGAACAAAATTTCTAACTACATTAGGCAGAGTACCTCACTAACACTCTTCAAGAGAAACCTTGACGAGTGAATGGGTAACAGAAAATACACCCCTGGGATCCCTTCATTGGCTCTGCTTGACAGAGGCTCAGTTAATTAATCAATGGGGCAGCGAAAGCTGACACAGTCTGGCTAGGCTTATAAATGCCCTCGGGCAGATAGCCTAGTACCTACCTATGAACCTAAAGGAGTAAAATTAGTTCTGCCATGTAGTTTGCAATATATCTTGCTATCTGAAGAAAGTAGGAACATTGTTCTTGTAGACAGGTGCTTCTTCTCCCTACATGCTCTGTGTTTATTCATTGCATCCAAGTCTTGGACCAATTGAACGTTATGCTGCGTGAAAATAAAATGTTTTCCTTCCTTGGCAGGTTGTAGCAGGGCTTCATTCCTTCCTTGGCAGGTTGTAGCAGGGCTATTCAGTCTGCATAGTTCAGACATTTAAAAGTGATATGCCAAGGTGCAGCTCCTGGCAGTTCTTGAATTCTAGGCGTCCAATGGGTTTTCTCAATACAAAATTCATGGGGAGAGTGGTTAAATTTTAAAGCAGCCAGGAGTTGCTCAGTTAAGAATGCCACTAGATTCTCTGTTCTTTCACTTTCAGTGAAGTCTAGAAGCCATAAATGGTTCCTTCCCAACTCTTTCTTCAGCATCTCCTGTATACTACCAGAGTTGGTATTTATCATTTATGTAAGCTCTAACAGCTCCCCCTTGAATTTTGAGCACTGACTCAAGGAAAGTTGTTTTCGCTGCACAACTCTTCAGCACTTGCTGATTGTTTCATCGCATCCCCTTTGATTTTCTCAGTCTTCTCTCATACCCATTAGACCAGGTTGGTAAGATTATCTATTTTGTTGTTTAGGCACACAGACTGGCACTCATGTGATATGGCACACTGTCTTCCTTGATCATGCTACACAGCCTCAAGCTTCACAATTATCTTTTCATTACTGGATATGGATACAAGGCACCCAGAAATGTGAACACTGCTTAAGTAATAATCTAGAAAATCAGAAGTGACTGCAGGAGTGGTATTAAACTTGTTATGAATGTTCCCCAACAGAGAAGTGGTTATACGCTGCTGCAGTATTAACCACTAGTCCCGTCTTCTTCAGTTTTTTTCATTTGCGTTGGACTGTCAGAATGCAATGTCAAAAGAGACTGCCAAATCAAAGATAGATGAGACACTATTGCGGTATCAGTAATTATAGCCGTAACATCCACACAGACTAAATCCCTCTACTGATGTTCTGTGTTATGGTATTTTAAAGCAGCAATTACTGTAAACAGAATTAGAAGGAATGGTCTGGATTGTCTATATTTACAGGTCTTCTTTTATTCCATTTGTTTACTGGGAAAGTTCATCAGGGCAAACAAGCCCCTTTTCAGTGGAGGCCCGGTAAAAATATCTCCACAAGAAATTTTAACAGTAGTACATGTACTACATACAGAATGCTCAGGTAACATTAGCAGCATTGCATGCAAAATGAAGAATTAAGCAGATAATTATGAAACTAACATATATTTTGCAGTAACATAATTATTCAGTGCTTTTAAGAAGAAGTACTACATTAGATCAGAAATAATTAAATGGAGTTTGTTATAAGAAGAGTAGAAGACAGAAAAATAAGAGAGCAGAGAAAGCCACTGACATGTACATGAAGACAAGAGAGGTAGTTTAGGAATAATTTAGCCTGGGGAATAGGAGGGGCATAGCCAGGAGTCAAGAAGGGACAGTTTTAATTTATCTTTGAGGATATGTGGGTTGTTGAAAAGTCTGATTGAATGGAGGAATTTAGTTCCAGGATTCTGTGATACAAGTGGGGAAAAGAGTATTTCTAGCTTTGTTGTGAGCTTTGTGAATTGAGAGGAGATGATTGTCAGTAGAGAGGAGGAGAGCTGTGTTAGTGGTGTGGGATTGTGGCATACAGCTTATGACAGGGCATTTTTCAGGGTAAAAGACTAATCTGTGAGAAAATTGAAGTTAAGAATAAGTGAGGAGATGAGGTAGCAAAACACTTCAGGTGACTGAGGACAATGCATTGATGTGTGGAGTATGGCTTGTTGGAAACAAATCTATTTTATTACAGCATTGCTCTTGTTTAGTTAACAGGGCAGATTGGAAGTAGGTAAAAATAGGCATACAGAACTGTAGGTATCAGGTAGGTGGATACTAATTTCTTATGGCTCTGTATAGCAGATATAACTTCTGATGTGCTTTTTTTTTTTTTTATTGATCTTTGGATGTGGAGGTTGAACGTCATGGCATCATGTACTATATAACACAGCATTTGTGTTATTTACAGAGGTGATTTGAAAGTTAACTTTGTGTGACACTTAGTGAAAAGAAGTTTTGCCTTTTTTGGGTTTAGTATTAGGTCTGGTTTTGGGCAGATTTCTGTGGAGTAGAATGTATCTTGTGAGAGCTGTTGGAAAAGAATGAGATTTTGGGAAGAGCACATAAGGGTTGCATCATCAGCTTATTAGACGACTTTGGTGTGTTTTAAGCCAGTTTTTAAATTATTGATAAATATATTAAATAGTAATTGTTCTAGTATGGAGCCCTGGGGAAGAGTGGCAGAGAAAAAAGTAGAGATGATCAATTGCATTTCAACATCTTGGGATCTGTCGGTCAGGTAGCTGAAAAACCAGGAGACATCGGAGTAGGAAAGCTAGCTGATGGAGCATTTTATTATGAGGGACAGTGACAACAGCTCTAGATAGCTCCAAGAAAAGGGCAGACACAATATTACCAGCATTATGGCTATAACTGATGCTGTTAGAGAAGTCTAATAGCACAGCAGTGGTACTGTGGTTTGGTCTAAACCCATACTGAGTAGAGGAGAGGAGATTATTGGTAAAAATGTAGTTGGAGATTTGAAAATGGTTGCATTTTTCCAAGATTTTTGATAGGGAAGAGGTAGTACAATATGTTTATAGCTGCAAAGATCAGTTGAGTCCCCCCACCTTTTGCAGGGGTTGAGTTGAATGATTTCTTCCATAGGGAGGGGACAAGACTGTTGAAAGCCTGCTAATGAGTATTGAGATGGGGGTCTGTATGTTGCTTTTCTTGGGTCAATATAATGTGATAGAAGAATCTCTTCTTCGAACACATAATAATCGAAACATATACAATGAATGCTGTAAACCGCAAACGGACACATCCTCAAATTTTTTCCTTGGGAAAAAATACAGTTGGCCATCATCAGGAATTGCTGTTTTCTTCAATGTAGAGCCATCTTGGAGTGGGTATATTTAGTTATGGGGGGGGGGGCGAAACCCCCACTAATTAGTATTTTAAAGTTTGTTTTTTATTTTACGGCCACGTGAATTATTTCAAGAGGAAAAAATTTGAGGACGTGGCCATTTGCGGTTTACAGTGTTCACTGTATATGTGTTGATTATTATGTGTTCAAAGAAGAGATTCTTCGATCACATAATATAGACCTGTTTTTCTTTGCCAAATTCAAGATTGCATCCTTTGAAATAGCTTTGTACTGCTATATTTGCCGGTTATTCTGGGATCATTTAACTGCTGTAATTTACTCAAGTGCATGGATGAGGCACGTAACAGTTATGCTTTTAAGACACTATTTCAATCTATGCACTTAAGCATGAATCACATTAAGACAGAAGGCCATCATTTCCAGCAAAAAAACTAGAAGAAATCAATTATATGTCAATGATGCAGTATAACCACAAACCATGAAGTGGACAGATTCTTCTCATCACAGATACATCGCTAAATTATTTCCACTTTTTAAAAAGATATAGCTCTCAGTATGGTAGATCTGTCCAAACATATATACAAAATATGTTTTCTATACTTAAGAAAATTTATTCAATTATAAATAAGTATAAATTGTGTTCTTCTATTGCACTGAAAAAAAATGCTATTTCACAAGGTAACATTTTCTGTACTGAAAATATTTACAAGTAAGACATATATTTTTATGACGTAGTTGCTGTGGCAGCCTATATTGTAATAACATAAACAATAAAAATTACCTCTGAATGTCAAACTTGCTTTTCATATTCCTAGTATCAAATGCATAGCCTGTGATGACTGACACAGAATGCAGTTGATGATGCAAGATTACTTCATGTATATTATATAACCAAGAATCATGTGAGGATTATTTTATGAGTTAGGAATGGAAATCATATATGCAAGTTCCAGCTTATACAAAAGATAAAACACCACTTAATGCAGAATCCCCTACCTCCCACACACATAGCTGCTGACATATGCTCAGCACTAGTAATAACAATGTAGTACAGTATATGGAATACTGTGATTACACTTCACAAACAGGAAAAAGGCAAGCTTGTTATAGACCTTTCTGATGTCAAAATGGTGCTTAACAAGGTTTTGTTAAGCAGCAGCCCTAAGTATCATGAAAGTATGGGGCCAGATTCAATAACACCTACACTAAGTATACACAATCTGTATTCAAGAACATCTCTAACACATTTTTTGCACTTTTTAGTCACTCAGAAAAATTATATTAAGTGTACAAATAGTCTACACTTTGTGGTAACCTTCATGAAACCCTCTCAGTATCTAAAGCTGCAAGAACATCAGTAGGAAAAATAAAATTAGGAGGAAGAAGGTGTGATATGTTTGTGTTGTCTGTTCACTCAGAACAATGTACACTTAGCGCAGATGTACTGTTTGGGGGGGGGGGGTTGTGCTGTACTTTTGTGGGAAAAGGGTGGATTGTTACTTGACTAGATATGTTAGATCCCGAGTTGAACTTTAGCTGTGAACAAGAAACTATGTCCTGTGTTCTATTGCCATCTAGTAGTATATATAGGGAACACCAACTAAATTAGCCAGCAAGGTTGAAACTGATTGAAGACAAAAATGGGGATAGACAGCCTCGGGGGTTGGTCCGCGAGTGTCCTAGCATTACTAAAGCACAAAAAACACACCATTTGAACAGCAAAATAAACAAAAACTGTAAGCTGACACCTACACTGTGAGGCTATAAGAAGGCACATCTTGTTGTCCAGTGATAGGATTGCAAGTAATGAATGTAGACAAGGTAATTCCAGATTTAGATGGGACAGATGGGGAGGACAGCCCGAGTATCAGCGTTGTGCTTTCAAGCTGTAAAATAACAGAAAGAAGAAAACAAATTATAATTACGTAATTAGAGTATGGAGAAAAAGGAGACAAAGGGTCACAGTGGGGGAAGAGGAGCTGAGTATGAGTAGAGACTAGGAGAGGGGATTAAAGAACAGCTGGAAAATGAATAGGAGAGACAGAGGGTAAAATTGTAACAGTCCAGATATATCAGGCATGAAAAACAACATTAAGCTTCTTCATTTCAGCATACAAAGAATTAATCCCATGCAATTGCCCATTCTTCCAGGGAGGGCAGGCAAAGTAGCTGCAATACTCATATAACACCTTCACTAATAAACAGGCAGAACAGCGTTACTCTGATCTTATTTCTACAGGACAGTAATGGTGTAAAACAGTGTTTTAGCTGTATTCAGTTCAAAAGTAAAGCCACTCATAAACAGGTAAAACAGCATTACTGTGATCTTACAGGACAGTAATGGTACTAAACAGTGTTTTAGCTGTATTCAGTTCAAAAGTACAAGTTATTTGTTTGACAGGGCTTAGATGCGGATTTGCTAACATAATATAATACAAATGCATACAATAGTGCATGTAGGTCAAGACCTCCGCTAAATAGCGCCTAAAACTAGTCAATAAAATATCACCTTATTGGTCTAAAGCTTTTGTGGTCTGTACCTTTCACGGATGTGAGACAAGGTTAAAACACATCTGCAGTCCCAATATTAAATTTAGAAAAACAACAAAAATGCACTTATGAGCAGGCACACCACATGGAGGACTGAGGGGACATCTTAGTTACAAAAGGGGAAACTGTTCTCAGGAATTCATTAAATTACCTATCATGAACTCTGCAGCTCATGCAAAAAAGGCCTTTCTCCGATGACATGACCATTTGCAATTCAGACACATGTTAGCAATAATGAGGTAAGACATCATTATCAGCTAATTGCTACTATGATGTGCAGATTGGATATGTAGGCATTACCCCATTACACTCCCACGCATACACACACACACACACACACACACACACACACACACACACACACACACACACACACACCAGTCCATAGCCTGTCTGCCCTCCCATTGCCCCTCCCCAGGATTTGAAATGCTATTGCAACACTTATCTTTAATACCCTGGTAGCTAATGTAACCTCACTCCTGATTCCCATACAGTCATTGGTGCCTTATGGCACATAAGAGCATTCCCTGATTGAACATGGCAAACACCACAAAGTGGTATGGATAGCCATGAATCAATCAGCAATGTTGATACCTTCCTGAAGGCAGTTCTGGAGAAAAAGTACATTGCTAATTAGAATATGGATCCCCACCTGGGAATGCCTCATAAGTACTCAATATGTCCACAGTGCCATCTCCTTGTCACGCTGCACATCTTTGTCTTAGAGGACCATGCAATACTGCTTAAGGGTGGTTGCTGATTCTGTAAGAGGTACCATGATGTGTACACATAGGTATACATGTATGTGGTACCTTGTTGAATCCCACCAATTGTGTTTTCTATTTTGATTCAATAATCATAATGTTTTAATGTATTTAAAATTAGTGGTACTTAGACATTAAAAAATATTTTAGACTTGGCACTGCTGCTCCTGACGAACTGTAGTGTCCAATGGTACAAAAGATATCCACCTTTGCATAAGTCATCCTACATACACTACAGTACTTATGAAGATAGTGGTCAAAACAGGAGAGTCAATGAGAAGAAACAAGGAAGATTTTATTTTAGTTTGTTTATTTTACACTTTGTTAATCAAGTTTGTTCCACTAGGCCTGCAAACTCTTTTCAGGGCAATCTCAAGATGGTATTCTTACTAACTATAAAAATTTGTCCAGGACACTGGAGAAATTACTCTACTCTTTTCAAGCATTAGATGACACTAGAGAGGTGCCACTTCTGCATGAAAACCATGGAGGAAGATAACAGCTGGGAACATTAACTGAGAGCTTCACAGTTATGGGATTTACTAGTGTAGTTGCTTGAGAAATCTTCAGTTTTTGAGATATTGCAAGGAGATTTGAAAAAAAAAAACAATTGACAAAGGATAAATAAAATAAAAATGATCAATGAGGAAGTATAATAGGAGAGAGCTGTGCAGTGCCACATAAATCGTTGAAATTTACTTTTGCTTGCAGTAGTGATGGTGTAGCATATTTGGACACCTTAGTAACTAACACAGATGTAGGCTTTAAGTCAAGAATATTTAGGAAGGAGACTTTTAGCAATTCATACTTAGACTACACTAGCAATCACCCTAAAAAAATGAAGCATAATATTTATAAAGGACAATGCATTTGGGCTGTGAGGATGACCTCTGAATACATAGATATGGTGAACAAACTGGAATATATTACAGAGCTGTTTAAGGAAAGAAAGTACGATTATAATATGATGAGAGAGACAAATGAATATGTCATGAGAGAATGGGGAAAGAAATATGCCCCATTGTTAGGGTTAAATAGGAAAAGTGCTGAGGAGGTTGATAACAGGAATCATGTGATGAGACCGGAAGGTTATAGTAGGGCTTATGCTATTGAATATGGACCATACACCAATAGAATCAAAGACATACTAATAGAATATTGGAATGTTTTGATGGTAGATTAGGATTCTATTGATATATTGGGTACAGGACAAAATTTTGTTTATAAAATGGGGAAAAATCTAAAAAAATATATTGGAAAGTGTTACTAGGGATTCAAAGACTGCTTGTAGCACCAAGCATACTACAAAACGTGGCAACAAAACGTGGCAGTTGCAATCAATGTTATGCCATCAATGAAGACGAAGGTATTGTCTTGAATAACATCAACAAGACAAAAATTACCTTCAAACAGGGCAACTGCAACTCAAAGTTTATTATTTACTTAGCTAAATGTACAGTACGTTCTGGATACTATATAGGTAAAACCGAGAGGCATTTCAAAAAGCGGATATACACACATTTATATAGTATTAGGACTAAGGATAATAACAATGCACTTTATAGACACGCAGAGTCAATGGGAACAGAACATCCTTTTAAATTTTCCATTTTGGAAAATATAAAAATGGATCCTAGGGGAGGCGACATCAGGAATTCTTGGCTTACAAAGAAGTCTGGTGGCAATTATTAACTGATGCATGTACGCCACCAGGTTTGAATGATCATATATCTATTAAGCCACTTTTGTATAACAAATGACTGTAGTACTAGGTTGACAATGTACATAATACTTTAGCGTTTGTTGGATAGGATTTTATATTAAGTAATTGTGTTACAGTTTTTATACATTAGTTTTATATATGTTTGGCTTGCTTGTAATGATGTGACAACAGTGATATTTACTGAATGTGTCCGATGTGATTTTTGATAATTTGTATTCAGAATGTTGCCACTTTAAGAGATTTGGCACCAACGAGGTTATTTAAACAGTTGGATTCAGTGTTTGCGTTGTTCTGATGAAGCTCACTATGTGTGAGTGAAAGCGCTTAACCTTTATTTTTAATAAATGTTATTTGTTTTTACTTTGAGTCTGTGGATACTATCAGTCGGATATTACTGAACATTGTATTCAACTGAGTGCGGCAGGTGCATTTTGCAGTTAGTAGTGTTTTTGCGCTTAACAGCTGCCACTTTTGGAATCTTTTGGATTACCCTTTAGGCATTTCTGTTTGTGGTTTGTGACTCAGGACTATTCTTTATTAACAGGTGGTGTCTGCCTGGCTGTTTGTTTGGCATTTGAAGAGGAAGACGGCAAGGTAGTTTGGTGAGTTTCGGACAAGCGGATACAGGCATTCTATTTCTGCATTTTTGTTAAAATTGGTGTATAAGGAGCACTTGCAACCACTAAACCTCTTAGATCAAGAAATCTAGACAAAGCCATAAATAAAAGTAGAACAAAGGCTCAAAAATAAGGGCATTTTTTAAATATTGCTCTTACAAACCTAGAAAGTTGATGGTTTTGCATTGCATTAGCATGAATTTTCCGAAGGATATGAAGTCTGAAATTCAAATGTCTGTCATTATTTTCTAACTTCAGTCTTTAATGATTTGCCACTAATTTGTCAGAAAACCACAATTTTATGAAAAATGGACCAAAATTATGAGGCAAAAATATGGCCATTCTGCAAAAATTTGGACAGTTGAGAGGTATGGTCCATTGTCCTGTACTAACTGAATGGTGATTCAAAACAAAAAGATCTCCCCCACTTAACATAACAGGATGAACTTTTCCTCAAAACAAATAAGCTATGTTGTCTGACTAGACTGTATAGACTGGATCCCACTATATTCTTAAACAAATCCAACACCAGCTCTTTCCTACTGCATCATTATCCTGTCTAATATTCTCTTCTTCAAAACAAGAAGGCTCAGAGTAAGAAATGTCCTTAGCTAGCAACTGATATTAAACATAAAATCAAGGAAAGAGACAAAGCATGGGAAATTGGAAATATGAAACTCCAAAACACAAATGAAGCTATGTTTTCTCCCTATATATAAAATATTATAAATAATTTGTTGATGATATTTGTATTATGTGGACAGGTAGCCCAGAGTTATTAAAAAACTTTCTACGATGTTCTTCATGTTTCACTGTTGCAGTCATTACATTTGGGTAATCCGCTGGCAGGTTGCCCTCAGTCAGCCTTATTAACAAAGTCTTGGGTCCTGCATCAGTTGCTGTCCCTTCTTCCATGACGTCAGGTCATCAGGGGTATAAAACATGCAGTCGATGCCATTACATGAGTCTTTCTTACCGTGCAGTGCCCGAAGCAGTTCACAAGTGCCGGTCGGCCACTCGTGAAATTTTTATTTTCGAGTTTCAGAACCAAAGTCTTCAACTTAAAGCTAAGTACCCCATTGGGGAAACTTTTTCTTGCTCCTTACCAATGTCAGTAAAAGTTAATAATTGCATTACTTGTGGGAAGCAAATACCTCATAAAGATTTTCATTTGTACTGTATTCCTTACCTAGGCCCTGACCATGACGTACCTTGCTGTTCGTTTTGTGCTTTATTTAATCAGTGCACTATCCGTCATCGGTACATTTTTGCCTCTAAATATTTCAGTTCTCAATTTAATTATCCAGAAATGATGTCAGTTAGCCATCCGACTACCGGAATTCCGAAAAAAAACGCAAAGAAAAAGAGAGAAACAGGCCGTCGAGGTCCAATACTGCCGACAGCGCTTCTCCTTAGTCAGTTGCCAGTTCGCCGGTACTCAGTGAGGCACTTTTGCATCCCCTGAACCCGCTATTTCTGATTCACAGGCCTCTACTGAGAGCCATTCAGAGTCCAGTATGCCGCGAGATGCTTCACCTATGGAACCCGTGGATGTCTCTACCTTGGATGGGTCCGCAGCCGCTGTGCAGGCACTGGCTTCTCAGGGTGTATTCAGGCCTACAGACTTGTATATTAAACCGACTCCACCTTCAATACTAAGGCCTAAATCTCGATCTATGTCTAAAAAACTGATGCCCAGGCCACATGTTCAGGCCCCTATGCCTAAAAAACAAATGATCAAAATGGCTGAAGATCTAATTTCTGTAATCAGGGGTAGTCAACCCCCCCCCCCTTCTAAGAGGCCTAGGGCTGAGCTTGACTATGAATCTTCTGATCAGGACTCTGTTTCTTCTGACTCTTCTAATGACCTGGATTTGTCCATACTACTTATGAGGATTCTGATGCAGAGGATTCCATTCCCTCTGCTTCCCCCCACTGAGGACTTTTCTTTTGGGGAAACTTTACATTCCTTAAAGGAGCATTTCCACTGGGAAAGTCAGGAATTTTCTGAATCTAAAAAGAGGCTTAGGGATTTCCTTCTTCTACCTCAGCATAAGCCTTTGGCTATACCTCCTGTACTAGACATTGTTGATTATGTGTTTTTGGAATCCAGTATGGCCCCTGCTTCTCTGCCTCCGGCTCCTAGTAAACCTGACAGATACTACAGGGTTCTTGAGTCCTACAAGTTCCTTTTCAAAAATCATGTAGTGGACCCACAAACCATTTCTCAGGGGCCCAAGGGCATTAAGGCTTCTACTGCTAAAAATCCTACCCCTTCTGATAGAGACTCCAGGGTGCTGGACAGATGGAGTGAAAAGGTTTATACTTCTGCAACTTTGGCAATCAGGCTTTAAACTGTCAATTTCATATGCTAAAATATCAACAGCATATCATGGGACTGCTTAAACAGAAAATGATTTTGATTTCTGACTGTGTGGAAAATAAAGATTTACAGTATTTATTGCATTCAGCTGAACAAGTTGGAAAACATACTTTGCAATGTGGTTTTGATTCTTTAGAGGCCTCTTGCAGGGCTGCTGTTACTAAGTCTGTGCTTAGAAGGCATGCTTGGCTTAAGGAACAATCTCTGCTTGATCATGTTAAAGCAAAATTGTTGGATGCTCCTTTAAATCAGGACCGCCTGTTTGGCAATAAGGCTGCAGAAGTTCTAAAAAAGATGGAAGATAAAGCTAAATCTATGCAAACTGTGAAAGATTTCTTACAAGTGCAACCTCCAAGATTTAGTAGGCACTGGCCTTCTAAGAAATGGTGCTTTCCAGCTCCTTCCAGATCCACTCAAGCCAAACACAGACACACCAAAAGCACCAGGTTTCAGTCCCAAGGGACTCTCAGAACTAAGCAATGGGCTGCTTCCACTTCCAAATCTGGAAATAACAAGACACCCCCCCTCCCCATGGTAAACAGTCTCAATGACTTTCCTTTAAAATTACCAAGCACTTACCTTTCCGCCCCTTTGGGGGGAAAGATTGCTCTTCATGCAAAAAAACTGGGAACTGATAACCCAGAACAAATGGGTTTTAAATATAGTGTCCCAGGGATACAGATTTCATTTCCACACATTGCCAACACCAAACGGGTGGCCAGACCTGCCCCCAAATCAGTGGTCAGAGGCTCAAAAACAAGTACTTTCCCTCTTAAACATGGGGGCTATTCAACCAGTACCAGAAGAGGAAAAGGGACAAGGTTTCTATTCCAGACTTTTCCTGGTACCCAGAAAAGACAAATCATGGCATCCAATTCTGGAACTGTCTACTCTAAACACCTTTCTGGACATTCCAAAATTCAAGATACTGACTCTTCACCAGTTACTTCCTACGCTAGGCAAGGATGCCGGGTTGGCAACTCTAGATTTAAAAGAAGCTTACCTGCATATCCCAATCAGGGAATCTTGCAGAAGATACCTACGCTTCAAAGCAGGGTGCTTGCCTTGTCAGTTCTCTGCACTGCCCTTTGGCTTGTCTACTGCACCCAGTGTATTCACAAAGCACCTGGCTCCAGTAATTGCATTTTGCAGGCAAAGAAACATTCAAATATATCCATACCTGGATGATTGTCTAATTCAGGCAGAAAACCAGGCCATACTTACAAAACATCTGGCATTTGTAAAAATGGTTCTAACTTGTCTAGGGTACACCATAAACGAAAAGAAATCACAACTGGTACCCTCTCAACAGATTAAATTCCTGGGTGCAAGCTTGAATACAACTGCCCAGATGGCTTTCCTCATGCCAGAAAAGCAAATTCATTTGGTAACTTTCTTCAAACAGGTGGCCACAAAAACCCAAGGCTTGGGGTTCATGGCCTCCTGCATTCTTCTAATTCCATATGCAAGACTGCATATGAGGAAACTTCAGTGGTACTTAAAAAGTTTATGGAGTCAACATTGTCACAGCCTGGAAACAATGATTCCTATCATACCTTGCCTATGCCTAGAGTTTCTATGATGGGCAGAGGCCTGCCACCAAAACAAGGGACTGCCATTCACACTACCCCCTGCCACCCAATCCTAACTATAGATGCTTCAGACTATGCATGGGGGCTCATGTGGCAGGGAAGTGCATTCAGGGCAAATGGAGCCCAAATCAAATGCACCTACATATCAATCAAAAAGAAATGTTAGGTGTACAGAATGCTCTGACAGCCTTCAAGGACTACATTCATCCAGGACAACTAATGGTAAAGACGGACAACACCACGGTTAAGTGGTACATAAGCAGGGGGGTACACATTCCTATCCCCTCTGCTGACTAGCCATGGCATTGTAGAACATGGCCTTGAGCTACCAAGTGCAACTACAAGCTCAATTCCTGCCAGGAAAACTGAATATACTGGCAGACGAACTAAGCAGAAACCTCATGGACCCACACAAATGGAAACTGGAACCACGGATTTTCAACGTGTTGACAAGCAAATGGGGGAGCCCAGACATAGATCTATTTGCCTCCCCCCAGAACTACCAGTTGGACAAATTTTGCACAAGAACTCCTCACAAAAAAGCCTGGAAAGTGGATGCTCTGTCCTTCAGCTGGAAAAACCTATCAGTCTATGTCTTTCCCCCTCTGCCTCTGCTCTCCAAAGTTCTGCTAAAAGTCAAAAAAGACAAGCCAAAAATTATGTTGATTGCTCCAGACTGCCCACGCCACCACTGGTACCCACTCCTGCGCAGTGTGTCACAAATTTCTCCATGGCACCTGTCTCAGACACCTTTCTTACTTTCTCAGCAGGACTAGCAAATTCTGCACCCTCAGCTCCCAACATTGAAACTTGCAGCTTGGCTAATCACTTAAATTCACCCTTAGCATCCCTCAGCAAACCTGTGATGGATGTCATCTTGGAGGTGAGAAAACTTAGTACTAGAAAATCTTATGCTGACAAATGGAAAAGATTCTGTGCTTGGAATCATTCTCAAGGGATTAGCACAGCAGCTCCCAATTTACCTCAGATTTTGTAATACTTAACTGAAATGCTTCACAAGACCCTGTATTTTTCCTCCATTAAAATCCACGCCTCAGCCATTTCAGCTCATTATACCACAAAACCTCCTCTCTTCTCTCATCCTCTGCTCAAGCAGTAACTCAGAGGGGCCAAAAACCTGAGACCACCCAGGAGAGCTCCAACCCCTGCCTGGGACCTTAACTTTGTATTGGAGAAACTCATTCTACCTCTTTTCCAGCCAGCTGCTACTGCAGACTTAAATTTTCTTTCTTGGAAAACAGCCTTCCTTTTAGCAATCACTTCAGCTAGAAGGATATCTGAATTACAGGCCCTTATGGCAGTGGAGCCTTTCTTCATCTTTCATGCGGACAGGGTGTCACTCAGGACCAATCCATCCTTTATGCCCAAGGTATTATCCAGTGTGGCTCTTAGTCAGTCCATTTATTTGCCAACTTTCTTTCCCAATCCACAGAACAAGGGGGAGCGGATTCTGCATTCATTGGATGTGCACAGACAACTTAGATTCTACTTGGACAGGACTACATCTCAAAGAAAATCTGAACAACTGCTGGTAGCATTTGCTACAGGGGCAGAGGGGAAGGCTATTTCAAAACAAACCATTTCTAAATGGATAAGCCATTACATTCATTTCTGCTATAAGCACCATGGAAAACCTATCCCCCATGGGATCAGATCTCATTCCACCAGGGCTGCATCTACATCTGCAGCCTTTATCAGAGGTGTTCCTACCAGGGATATTCTAGAAGCTGCTACCTGGAATTCAATTCATACTTTTACCAAGCATTATCATTTACCAATTTTTTCTAAATCTAGAGCTGGCTTTGCCACTGCTGTTTTGCAGGGCCTATAGCTGGTCCTAATGCTGTATAAATCCATCCTCCCAACCATAGCTTTGGGAATCTACCCAAATGTAATGACTGCAACAGTGAAACATGAAGAACAGTTGTGTACACTTACCATAAATGTAGGTGTTCGAATGTATTCACTGTTGCAGTCCTGGTTACCCTCCTTTCAGCCCCTTGTTTTTCTCTTACTATAGCTCTACTTTCTTTTACTATGCTTAAAAGCCTTTTTGATGTATTTGCTTTTGGTTGGAGGTATATTTTTGTGTTTTTAATTTTATTTTGCTCCCAATTTGGGGGGCACCTGACATCTGGGGCATGAAAAACTGATGTAATGGCGTCGGCTGCATATTTTATACCCCTGACAACCTGATGTCATGGAAGAATGGACAGCAACCGATGCAGGACTCAAGACTTTGTTAATCAGGCTGACTTAGGGCAACCTGCCAGTAGATTACTCAAAGGTAATGACTGCAACAGTGAATACACTCAAACTTCCACATTTATGGTAAGTGTACACAACTGTACATTATTTACATTCTACTACATCTTTTCTATGTTTCCTCATGGAATACTCTAGAGAATATATCCATTTCTTAGATGTAAAGTTGACAAGAGAATTAAATGAGAAAGTTACTAGTCAATTATACAGAAAGCCATGAAGGAAGAATATGGTAGTTGAAAGAACTAGCATGCATCTTGGCTATATATTTAAGAACATAGTGAAAGGTCAGGCAACACGTATATCATGACTTATTAGTGATGACAACAAATGTAAGGATTCTCTAACATCATTCCGTGAGGAATTACTAGAAAGGGAATATCATGAAAATGACTTAAAGCATAATTTGACCTTTCAAGGAGTACACAGGTATTATATGGGACGTTCGTATTTCTCCAAAAAGAATGTTGTATCTACGTCACCCAATAGAATAGAAGTGGCTAATTTGTGTGATTTCAGACAGACCAAAGTCAACAGCAAATGTTAGAATGTGCTTAGCTTTTTCATTTGACATAACTAATATGTGTGATATAATTAGAAAAAATTGGCATATTTTAACAATGGACGATAAACTTCAAAGTCTAATAGGAGTTGTTCCTTCTTTCACATTTAAGAATAGGAAGGCATTAAAATGCAAATTATGTTACAATCACTATACTGCCAATACAATTCAGTCTCAAAGGATGGGTACGTTTAGCTGTAGGATGCGTACTATCTGTCCATTTAAAGAGAATGACAATTCATTCAAGCATTCAGCTACTGGCATGGAATATAGATTCAATCTTTATGCAGACTGTGCAAGTAGGAATTTGGTATATTTAGCCAGATGCAAGCAATGTCCAGCTTATTATGTTGGGAAAAAAAGAGAGAGAATACAAGAGCAGTTGAGTGAAATAAAATGCATTAGCAAAGCATGTTGGTATGAATGATAATAGTCACGTTTTAATTTTTCAAGTGTTACAATTCATTTATACTACTAGATGTTTTGGTGATATTAGGAATCTGATGGAAGTTTTAGAAACCAGATGGATCATTAATTTACAATCTGACAAAGGGTATGATATTAATGAATTATTAATTTACAATCTGACAAAGGGTGTGGTATTAATGAATCATTCATTTACAATCTGAAAAAGGGTGTGGTATTAATGATACTGTTTCTTTAAAACCTACTTTAAAATCTAAAGGCTTGCATAAGAGGATAAGTTCATAAGTGGACCCCCATTGGATACATACTATTTGAATGTTATTAAATAGCTGCAATGTAATCTGTTGGTAATTGTCTGATCAAGTATCTACACTTGATGTGAAAGCAATAACCTTTTTAGTTTTGTGACTGTTTATAAGTGTGTTTTAACCTAGAGCGTTTCATTAAAGTTTACTTATATGTGTCAGCCATGTTCCGTACAGCTTGTGTTTGGATTTTCTTTCTTGGAGCCTAGTATCGGTTAGCCCATAGCAAATCATTCATTACCGTTTTTTTTAAACTGGAAATATGACCACACCATCATGCTACATCATCAGCACTTGGCATTGAGTAAGTTGATCAGTGTAGAAACTAATAGTGCTAAAAGCATTATTCTTAAAGCAAAGACTAAAGAACCAAACATCTTAGCCAAAATCATTCCTTAAAGAAAAAAAAGCAGCTCTCAGGCAATATTACTGGCTCATCTATGTATGGCCATAAAATACAAAATCCATCTGCCTGCAAAGTTGAGTATATGAACTTTCTTCTTTCCTCAATACCTGAGATTATAAATTATTTTTCTCAGAAAATGCCCACAATGGCATTCATTACTCCCCCAGCTATACCCACTACCTGCTTCTTCAGTATTTTCCACTTAACAGCTATAACTGTAAAACAAACCAAATCCCTACTAGCCAAGCTTAACTTTGCAGCAGCCAAGTGCAACATACAACAACTCCACATTCCTAAAATTATCAGCTGAAAGAAGTGCTATACCACTCATATTGTTAATCCCCTCATCACAACAAGCACATTCCTGCCTTTGTTCAAGCAAGCATTCATTAAGTGTGCAATCACTGTCTATAATTCAAAGAATATAGACTCATCTCTAACATCTGCCCCTTAATAAAATTTTGAAAAAACTCATATACCAGTAACTATTTGAATATATAAATAGTTAAAGGCTACTCTGTGATCAACATGGTTTTAAAAACTCCTTTTAGTTAAGTACCCAGAGCACCTTACTATCAGCTACTGATACCATTTATACCAATATTAACAAATGCCTCATTACTGATGCTGTACTTGACAACATGGCTTGCACATTTAAGGCCATAGACGTATACAAAAAAAAAAAACTGCAGAAATTATACTTTTATGACAATACTACTACTAGGTTGAAAAACTACTTACTGGATAGAATCGTGCAAGCAAACAAACACCTTAAAAAAGGCCCATGTGATAGAGTGCACAAGGCTCAGTCTTAGGCCATCTTCTACTTCACTATTCATTAATGACATAACTAGATCTACTCAAACATAACACAATTATGTGCATAGATGATAAACTCTTACTTGAATCTAAAAAGAAACATAAATCACTGTAATATGCTACACAATAAATATTTACTGATCTGTGTCACTGGCTCTCAAACAAACTCCTAATTAACTGGTAACTACAGCAAAGAAACTAGCATCTCTGCTGCTTTTAACTTTAACAATTTTCAAAGGAGCTCACATTCCAAAAGTTGTACAACAAAAATACTTTGGGGTAATTCTAGACCAGTTTCTAAACTTCAGTTTACAGGCAAACAACATGCTTAAAGTTCTTAACCAGCTTAATCCATGCTGTCCAATCTCTCACCTACTCTCCCAGTAGCACTTTTGGCAATATCTAAAATACTTTGATTCTCAAAAATGCTATTCCTCTAATCACCCTCTACTCAGATCACATTACTCAGACAATCCAGATAGCCAAAGACAAACTACTTACATTTGCTCTTATTGTTGATCTAAATAGTTACCATTGCAAACTATATGAAAAAGCACACTGGCTACTGTTCACTAACAGAGACACATTTTTATCAACTAGTCTTATCTTTAAAATCCTCGCACAAGACTATTTCACCCACACCTTTAAAAGACTAATTTGAATAGAGAGAAG
>NC_056737.1:138717078-138749578 GCF_019279795.1 Protopterus annectens | reverse complement strand
AAGCATTTTATGGAAATCTTCACATTAATGCCTGGCATTGCATCAGCTTTTAAAATAACCTGCCATTTGAGTTCTAAAACTTCAAGATAAGCATTAAATCTGTCTGTAAAGCTCCCTGTGTTTACTTTCTCAGCTACCGAGAATTGAATTTTTTTGAAATCTTGAGACTTGACAGAATGTCTTGCTAATGCATTATTTAAATCTTTTTTTTTTTCTTAATGGCTGCTGTGTGTTCTCTAATCCTACTTGATAATATCCAAATAGTTTTGCCTACATAAAAACATTTGCATGTAGAACAGATACCAATGTACACTAATCCTTCTGTATTGCAGGAATATCTGCCTTTTGCTATATATAAAAAATTGTTGTGTTCAAAAAATAAGTACTCAAAAGTAGAATAAATCTACATGAAGAACAATTATTACAGGGAAAAGTTCCTAATTTGGTTTCAATGCTATTTTTCTTAAGGTCAATGGGCAAATTCTCTAAAACTTGTTTGAAATTTTTTGTCTCCGTTAATTTTAGATAATTCTTGATTACCAAGTATTATCTTCCAGTTATTATGGACAATATGCTTTATTTCCTTACTCTGTACACTAATGGGGACAGGAAAAGCACAGCCATAATCCTGATCCACTTCATCTTTTTTACAAGCAAACCCATATTTAATAATTGGAAAAATGTTTTTATATCTGTGTTGGTTGACTTCATTGGCTATACTGTGTAACTTCAGATTGGGATATCCTCTTTCCTCAAATAACCTTATAATTTTGTTGGGCTCCTCAATAAATAAGCTATCATCACTGGCTATCCTGCTAAGTCTGATAACCTGTCCCCTAAATACATTCAGTTTCATATATGTAGGGTGGTAACTGTCGAAATGCAGGTAATTGTTGGTAAAAGTGTCTTTCCTGTAAATGTTACAGGAAAATGTTTTTTATGTGATGTTAATCTCCACCTTTACATCCACAAAATGTACTGCATTACCTACCTCCCCTACCATGAAGTTAAGCCATTGAATGCTGCTTTTAATTTTGGTCAAAAACTCATTAAAGTGACTTAAGTTACCAGACCAAACAAAAAAACAAGTCATCTATGTATCTTCTGTAGAGTTTAACATGTGAAAATTGTGACATGTTTGTCAAATATTCTTCTTCCCACCAACAAAGTACCAAGTTGGCAAAGGTGGGACCTACTGGTGTCCCCATCGCTACACCACTTATTTGCTGAAAGACTTGATTGTCAAAAGAAAAAAATATATTTTTAAGTACCAAATCAATTAACTGACAAATAATAGGAATATCTACTTCACAGTGTTTACAATACTTACTAAGGTATAGTCTAACAAATTCAATTCCATCTTCCTGATCAATGGATGTATATAAGGAAGTGATATCCACAGTAATCATAAAACTTTCATTACCTGTAAAGCTATAATCTTTCAATTCATTGCGAAAAAAAGCAATGAATCTTTCAAGTGATATTTGCTTTTCTGCACTATGGGGTTTAAAACCTAATCTAAATAGGCTGATATTTTCCCTGTTTTACTGTGAGGTGCTGATACAATGGGTCTAAAAGGTGGATGGACAGGGTTTTTGTGAATTTTAGGAACACCAAATAAGTGTCCAAGTTGGGGTTCCTCTACCATACAGCATTCAAATGTATTGAAATCCATATAACCTTGATGTGAAATGTCTAACAGACTAAGATCTACCTTTTTGTAACTGAATCTAACAAAATCTGTAGACACTTTTTTATAGCTAATAGTGTCACCTAATAAATGTTGCATAGCCTCCAAGTAAGTGTTAATATTCATAATGACTATACCCTGTCCCTTATCCACCTTCATGTATCTCATATTATTATAGTTCACTAACAGTTTTAATGCAATGGTTTCCCCTTTACTCAAATTACAGTATTGATGTTTGGACCATTTATTGTAATCATTTAACATTTCATATAATTCTGTCTCAACTAATGAAGAAAAGACGTTTAAGGCGTGTGTTAACCCAGGGTTATGTGTACTACTGTTTCCAGATTTGTGCTCTGTGATTTCAACATCATGTAAAATGTATTACAAATGTAATTTTCTCATAAACAGTTTAAAGTCCAACAGGGTGTCTACAAGAGAAGCTCTATTTGATGCTATCAAGGAAAAGCCTTTTGATAACAGCTTTAATTTGTCTTTTGAAAAAACAATGTTACTCAAATTGAATACATGACATTCCTTCTCTAACGTCCTCTGTTCTTCCCTTTTTTCTTTGTCACCACTGTATAAGCCACCTGATTCGGGAGTAAACTACTTTCCTCTGTTTGTTGAAAAAAATCATTATTGTTATTGTGAGGAGAAGAAGGGGAAATCATGTCGCTGGTCTCACTAGTCTCACTAGAATGACTGTTGAGAATGTCCCTTGATGTTCCCTCTGAATCACCCAGTAAAATGTTGTCAATCAAAGAGGGAACAAATGAGTCCAGCCTATTCAAATCCCTATCTGTACCCGGTTTGTTGAAATCAGCCTGATTAAATTTGAGTTTGTTCTTTTTAATCAAAAAAGCTTGTCCAAGCTGATAACTTTTTAAATCTCTTGAAAGTTTTTTCTTTTTCTTATAAGTAATGTCATTAATGAGCCTTTCGCATTTCTCAGAAAGATTCTGAAAAAGATACTGAAAAGCTAGGAAATCCGGGTGTTTGTTAAGCTTAGTGTTCAAGTTCTTAATTTGTTCTTTCAAAGTTGTAATTTTATTGTAGTTCCAACTGATAAGGGCCTTGAGAACCTCTAGCCCTGCTTTATTGTATATGTCTTTGATGTTGTGATATATTTTGTCTTTCAGTGAAATATCATTGGGAAAAGTATAAACTCTTAAACCCAAAGGTATGGTTTTAAGTTCAAAACATTTGTTCAAGTAATAATTTTCTGATACTAGACTTTTAAGCCTCTAGACTTTTTTCTCTGACTCAAAAAAACAACCTTTAAAGTCAAAAGGTGTACGAGTAGTATGCAAAGACCTGGAAGACTGTCCCAGCGTGTTGACATCCTGAAACGGGTTCGTGTCCTCGTTTTGCCAAAATCTTGAAATAGTAGATTTGGGTTCATAGTTATCCAAAGCAATAACAGTCCCTTCATCTGAAGATGATGAGAAGACATCAGAACTTTCACTTCTGTTTTGCAGGGCTCCGAAACTCCCTCAAAGTTGTTGTAGAATGGCCTTCACCTCATCGATGACATCAGCTAATGTTTTGGTAAGCTTAGCCACTCCTCCAGGGGTTGGATGAATGGTGAAGTTGTGAGCTGTATCTTCACCTTCCATATAAATGTGTGGTGAGGTTGCCAGCAATTCTCCACAGACCACTAGATACCACTCGACTGTTAAGGAATGATACCAGTGAATTAGGAACAGTGAATAGGATCTCCACCAAAGGAATTAGGACCCAGATAAATTCACTTAGACCAACACAGTCGTGTAAAATAATCCAGTCGATTGAGTTTGCTTGTTACGAAACCCCTGAGCCATAACGGGAATGGAAACAGTGTTTTCACACAAAAAAACTTGAAAAACCACGAGACAACTAAAAAACAAAAACCAAAATACGACCCAGAGACAATGTCTTTAGCACTTTTGTTAGTTTATTACAGAACTTCTTCAGAAACATTACAGTCACTCAGCTTGCATCAATAAATATTATGACCAATTAACCAATGCTACTAGTTAGCCATTCATACTCTTTCAGTCATAAAATTAAAATTTACCTACTTGCATATTTATTTATATTCTATTGATGCCTCTAGGCGTCAGATCTTGCTTATTCCTGTTTGCATTAATAACTGCAAAATCATGCTACATACAAAGTATTAAGAAATTTCATCTTACAACTTACACAGTGGCAAGCACGACTATATTGATGAACCCAAAATGATGTCACACAACTCAGCTCATCAATCCACCATGCCAGAGAATAGGATCCAAAACAACAGATTTATTATAGGTTTAGTGCTTTCTTCCCTTAATAGGGACTTCATCAGAACAATAGTACAATTCAAACCCAGCCCTTTTATACACCCTCTTGGACAATAAACCAATTAGGCCTACATAATAGTTAAAATTCCATGCCAAAAATCTATTTTATATTTTTTATTTTATATTATTTTATATTTTTTCTTTACATAGATTTTTGGTGAGACAACTATATTGATACTTGACATCTGTCTCATGCAGATAAGGAGATATTAATTGTTGTTCATATAATTCTTTATTATATTGCCACAAATGTCATGTTTTTTCTTAAATATCTCAACAACCAAGTAGCACAGAAAGGACTGCGTAGCCTCCATTGAAAACTCTCAGCTGGATTAGAAAATGTTGCTGACAGTATGTGTGTAAGTTGAATGGATCATAAGATATTGTAAGTTGTTTACAAAATGTTGCAAATTAAGTTACTGTGCTTATTGTGACTTGTAAAATCCAGTTTAAGACCTAGAACTTAAAGAATACTTCCACTACAAAAATAAATTATGCTGAAGAATTTGCCATTTATACTTTTTTAGTAACCCCTATGATTCCAGAGTTTGAAATGTGAGGACATAATTTGCTTATATTACAACGCTTAGGTACCACCCTTAGGAATTGACAGCACAAACTTCAAGAGATCCATCAGAGCAGATGAGTTAAATAAAGCAATGGTTGAGGCAAACAGGTTGGCGAATACGTGGAGAATATGCAAATACCTTCTGTAGTGAATTTAAACATGGGATGTTTTAATTCCTGCTTTTCTGTTTTTGTTTTTTATATGATGTGAAGATGCATATATAGTACATGATATTAACAGTATTACTAAAATAATATTAATACAATCAATATTATTCCAGAATAATTGCTGTTTGTATATGATCATTTGATTGATTTAATAATTATGACTATAATTCTATAAATGGGGCAATTTTTATGGGTAACTAGTATAAATTAAAGGAATTAATAAACAACATGTTAAAGATTCTGTATTGTTTAAGACATGGTTTGACTTTTAAGCTGTGTTCTATATAACAGCAGCTCTGGAACTGTGAGGGTCTTTGGAGTGGCAAACTTGATATGGATGAGCACGATGGTCATTATCAGACTGAGATTTCTAAGTGTCATCACACTTCTCTAGAGAGATCTCAGCAGTCGCCAAACAATTGGCCAAGCTTTATCAAGTAGTGAGCCCGTATCACTACTCTAAAAGGATTTATCATCCCAGCAGTGATATCTCTGCTCAGTTTCTTGCAGGCTATGTTACTGCTATGGGATTGGTACTTCCTCTCCTAGACTACATGGCATTTCACTGTTTCTGGCTTGGCTTGTGTTTGGCATTTTCAGTTATAATGAGTTCTACACTGTGATCCCAAAGTCTGCACTTTACAACTGATGGGCTGGATCTTTTACCCTTTAAACTGACTATGGTCTGCCTAGGCATACTGCAGGCATTCTGGGACCAGTTACATGTAAGATACAGCTGTCCTTCATCTAACCTGGGACTTGTCCAACTTTACTGAATAAGACCATAGTTATCCTGGCATTCAGGAATCCATCCTTGGGTCTCATTAATATTGATAATGTCTGACCCATCACGAGCTTTCAGTTTCTTGGTAATGTTATCATCATCTCTGTGTGCAGTTTATTTTGATCTCATTTTATATTCGATGTGTTCAAACCCTTATCGTTCTTGTTTTAGTAGCCATTATAAAGGATGAAAATAAAGTCTTTCTACCTAGAACTCCGTGATTCTTCCTTGTTCTGGTTCTACTTGATATTCTGCAGTATTTGATACTATAAAATATGGGATTCATGAAGATTATTTGAATTCTTCCTGAGGTTTTATCTTTTTTGGTTATCGGTTGGTTTACCTTCTACCGCTCAGGACATGGCAGAGGTTATTCTCGGCCTTGATTACCTCTCACTGTGACCCAATGAGTAGCAATGTGTCTCAGGGCTCTATCCTGGGTATCTCATTAGCAGAAGGCAAATAGTATAACATTGCTGTACTGTTGATGTAGAGCTTTACAACCCCTTCCCTCAGAAGCATACATTGAGTATATATCTCCCTGTAAATTATTTCAGCAATTTTCATTTTCACTGGCTAACACTCAGCTGAAGCCTAAATTCTTGGCTTGAGTGATAATGTTCTAGAAGTCTGTACTCTAACTTC
This sequence comes from Protopterus annectens, assembly GCF_019279795.1. Classification (NCBI taxonomy): domain Eukaryota; kingdom Metazoa; phylum Chordata; order Ceratodontiformes; family Protopteridae; genus Protopterus; species Protopterus annectens. The sequence continues at coordinate 138,743,397 of NC_056737.1, read as the reverse complement.
CAATGCTGCATCTGGAGAATTTTGAAAAAAACAAGTTATATTCCCAAGGTTTAACTTCCAACAAATCTTCACATGTCTAGAACCATAAGTACCACTACATGTTCTTTTTATATTGCAAAATAGTTTCAGGTTCCTTGAGTGGGTGTTCATCCTATCATCAAAGTGCAAATGTGCAATAGGTCTTTCAGGATAGATTTGTTGAGGGGCTATACACAAGGCAGAGGTTGCGTTTTAATAGCCTGTATTATACTGAAGAGAGGGACAAGGTTTTGAGATGGTCTGCATAATTTTTGGGATTTCAGCCCAATTTGACGTTTTAGTGTGAAATCTTTCTGGTCATTGTAGTTGTAACAAGTGTTTGGACAGGCACATACCAAATGGGGTATTATTTTCAGTGACTGGTATAATGACAGTCAAGTACAGTGGAGTGATAACATCCCTGGACCTGGACACCATACTGTTAATATAAGCTGCATGCTGAAAAGGGACTGACTTACAGTAGTTGATATGTGATGACGAAAGAACAATTCATTGTCCACATAAGTTCCCAGAACTCTGATTACAAGATCAACTTTCATGGTTGTGTTGTCAGTGTGATAGTTACAAGGGAATTGATGTTTGTGAAGGATATGATTATACATTTCATAGCATTTAATTATAGCCCATGATTTTGAGACCAACTGTTTGTGCGGAAATGATCCCCTTGGAGGATTTTGTTGTCTTCTGGAGATTTTATGATTGCTTCAAGTTAACGGTCATCTGCAAATGTGCTTACCCATAATCCCTTAGTATTTGCTTCAATCTCCAAGAAGTAAATGCAAAGGAGAAGTGTCCCTAACATTGATCCCATCATTACAGAGCTAGTGGCAGGTCTTTTGGAGGAGGTAGACCCACCCACTCCGTTTTTCTGGGTTCTGTTTGTGAGAGTTTCCTGCTCAATAACTATGAGTTTCACAGGGATTTACATTTAGCTACAGAAGTTTCTTCACAATACCCAAATTGGGATGGTGATGAAATACCTTTGTGACGTCTGTATGCACACTGTGTACTGATTTGTCTTTATTCATGGCTTCTCTTAGAAGTCAACCAAGTTAAGTAGGTAGGATCTTCCCATGACTAATCTGAACTAACTTGGATCGAAAGTTTATAGGTTACCTACATCTTTATGCATTAATTCCATAATGATATTTGCCATGGCCTTACAGATGAGGCTGGTCAGCCTTATGGGTGTATAATTACTTGGGCCTGACACCTCACCTTTGTGCAAGGGGATGTTTATTGCTGTCTTCCATGAATCTGGCATAAAGTCTGTTTAGAGAGTGATAGTGAATGACCTCTGTAGGGGGTCTGACAACTCATGTTTCAGGATAACCTGTAGGCTCCCTGGTGGGTTTCTATTACCAAATCAAAGAGGCTAAATATCAAATGGCCTTAACGTCAGAAATGCTGTTCAGTGATGTGCTTTTTGTGAGATCACAGTACAGTGAAAATCGGAATATTTGCCCTTTCCTCACTGTAGTGCAATCTCAGAGTTGGTATATATAATTAGTGGGATGGGGGGCACAGCACCCCACAAATGTGACTTTGAGGTCCAGCATTTTCGTCCTTTTGGCCATTTCATATTTAGTGTGTGTGGTGTTCTAATATAGACCCTCCCTGTTATGTTAACCAGCCCCAAAGAAGTAGTGCTTTTGCCTTGAATATCAACTTAAGGACTTATTCTTGCGAGTGTTGAAGGGGCTGTCGATGCAGGTATGTGGTATGGCAATAAAGGAGGAATGAGAAGATGATGTTTGAACTAAATTTGTCTACTAGTACATTAGCTATGTCCTCTGGGTCTGACAACATTATATCCTAACCTGTCAGTGCTGGGAATTCTTTCTGAAATTTATAACACAGTTAACGAAGACTTTGTGGTTATCCTTCATATGATGGGCTATTTACCTTACATCTGACTTTGGTTAATTTGATCATGGTCCAGAGTTCCTTGTTACATTTTGCAAGAGCATTATTGGCATATTGAGAGTAAATTGTATTTTTCCACTCATGATTTTTTTTTATTAGAGAGCCTATTTATATTAGAGTTCCACTATAGGAGTTTATGTTGAGATTTGGCATTACATTTTCTTTGGTGGGGGAACAAAAGCTTCTGTGCAGCTATTTGCATACATAGAATTTGTTGGTAAAAGATTCTGCATAAGCAGTGAGGCAGCAAGATGGAAGGGACTTTTCAATTTCTCCAGGTCATCATTCAGTTTTAGTAGAGTTTTAGTAGAGTAGTCTTGGCATAATCTCTAAATACCAGGGTTTGAAAGATGCTTCCAGCTTTTGCCTTAAGGTGAATGTGACTGATTTCTGGTCTGATTTGTCCAGGGAAGAAGTTAGAATTCGTGGGGAGCAAAGCTGAGCCATACTTATAAGGACCAAGTATAGGATTTTATCACCCGTGTTTGAGGTGCAGATTAATTTGTCCAGAGAGTTTGATTAAATGACGTCCAGAAATTTCTCTGCATACATGTTTGAGGATGTATAATTGCCCAGTTAATGGATGGGTAGTTGAAGTGTCCAAAGAGAATGGTGTTTGGCTTAATGCATAGAGCCACCATACTGGTTATGTAGGAATTATGGACTGATGTGGACATAGAGGGAGTCTATAGTTAAATATGATATGATATAATATGATATGATATGTTATGATATGATATGGGTTTAGTTAGACATGCAGGTGTATCAAGTCATTATCTTGACTAATGAGTTTGGAAGTGGAATGCGTTTTAAGAATATGGTTTTAAGAATATGTTGACACCATCTCCTTTAGTGCCTTTATCTAATGCAGTGGGCCTGAATGTGTGGTAAACCATCTACTGATGGAATCCTTTTATTAACCTTGAACTCTGTGATAATGCATATATTAGCATTTTGCAGGATAAGAAATACTTGTATGGAGTGAAGATTTTCTTAAAGTTCCTAGCATTGAACAACAATAACCTTATGTTATTTGTATTTTATGTTGTTATGTTGGGAGCTTTAGAAGACTGACATTGCCTAAAGAATATATATTATGGGGTTATAAAAAGGAGCTATGGGTGGGTGCAGTGCTCAGCCGCAGTCATGCTCCAAGTAATTCATTTTTTTTTTATCTGGAATAAACAGGTATCCAGAAATTCATCATGCTGATGATAACTTTGGATTCGATATCCAGTACCAGTTGACAACTTCTGTTCAGAAGTTCTGGGCAATATCTTCATTATTCCATGAGAAAGAAAGGCTGCTATATCAGCCTTTGAATGGAGAAAGAGATTGGCAGCTCTCTAAAGGAATAAAAGTATAAAGCTAATGTCATAATTTCAGTACAGTCTGCTAGATACATGTTAATGCTGATTGTGTTGAAATAAAGATTCACATGAGTGGAATATGTTGTTTTCCTTTAGTATAAAAAGTATAAAAAGTTTTAAACTTGGTTTAAATTTTAGAACATTATCCCCACTACCATAGTTTAAAAATCAGTCATACATGTTAATGTGGAATAGATTAATAGATAAATTTCCAAACTTGTTCAGAAGACTATATATACAGTACATGCACTCTAACAATTCACCATTTTTACATAACCTGCAATGAAACAGGCTGCTTGTGCCTTACTGCATTGTTGTGGCTATAGGTGTAACATCCACAATGTAATATGCAATACTGAAAATTCTGGTTTTACAACCGCTAACTGTTTTGCATTTACCTTTCTATTTGCAGTTCCCAGAATGTGGCTTCTATGGAATGTATGATAAAATCCTTCTCTTTCGCCATGATACGAGCACTGAAAACATTCTCCTGTTGGTGAAATCAGCAACAGATATCCAAGAGGGAGACCTTGTAGAAGTTGTACTGTCAGGTATTCTTTTTTTTCATAGCAGAATATTATCAATAACTCATTGTAATTGTATCTAAAATGGTTATTAGTCATTTCTAATGTGATTTGTAAAGAACCAACTTTTATATATAATAAAAGTTAAAATGCAAAAGATATCTTAGAAAAAATGTAGTATGAGAAATAAAGATAATTATAGGAATGCTAGAGTATACACATTTTTTGTAAGGGTTGCTGGTTTATAAATGTAGTAAGTTATATTCGGGTAGAGTCATCAGAGAAAAGACATTTATCACCAGGCAGATTTACTTATAACTCAAAAAATAGTATATATAGCAAGGTGTATAACCTGTAATAAATTTAACATAGGTAAAGCTGCCAGAAAGTTGTTTTACAAGAATCAGAGCATGTAAATGCAATTAAAATAAGAACACAGCTAATGCTCTTTCTAAACATAGTTTAGAATGTTAAAATTAAGGAACACACACACACACACACATATATATATATATATATATATATATATATATATATATATATATATATATATAATATTTATACTACATTATTTTCAGGACACAATCAGATGTGGAAACATGAATAGGCTTTTAGAAAAGAAAAAGTTAGATTAGATGCCACAAAATTCAATGGTTTGAATGAAATAATTAACATTACATGTATGTATGTTGAAGCTGAATGAAAGTTGGGTTTGATTAGATTATGTTAACAAATGGGTAATGATTTTGTATCTTTCATTGCTACTGTTGTTTAATGTGACTGGATTTGATGACATCTAAAGTGAACAAAGACAAAAGCTTTAAACTCATCTATACTTTTATGTGGATTGTATCCCTTGTGGTGCCTCCATTTGAGGTGTCTGAAGTTTCATTTTTTCCACCGCATGTTGTAGTTTTTGCTTCAAAAATCTGTTTAATGCCATAAAGATCAACAATAATTTATTAATGTTGTTATATACATGAGAAATATGACAACTCTGTGAAGGAAGTTTCAGTGGCCATAAGTCTATAAAATGGCTTCAGTGAAAATCTGCAATTAGAGACAGTGACTTAGTATATATTTAAAGTTAGGGTGGAGTGGGATGGTGATGGTAGCTCTGAATATGATTTTTCAGTAAGACCATATTTTATCGTAAGTTCAGGGCATATTGATATTACCCTTAGCAAGTTGGCATGATTCCATCTACTTTATTGGGAAGTTAGATAAGGGATATGTCACGACTTGGGTAATGGCCTTTTCCTCATAGTGGCATTGCACATCCATTCAAAGATGTTCTTCAGTAGGTCTGAGGATGCATATGACTCACAAAAAAAAAAGCCAGCTACAGTATGATGTCACCTCTAGCTCCATTCCATGGCATATGCATTAGCCTGATGGCCAAGAGATCTTCCAGTCCAGAGAGGAGATCTACCCACTGAAAGGACAATTCCTACATCTGCCCCAATCCTTGTAACCCTGGAAAGGCCAGAGAAATCAGAGATGCAGAAGATCTGAAGTTAACAGTGGTTTGCCAAAAATAGATTTTTTTTATACTGTTAGGCAGAATAACTGTGATCCTTCAGCACCATCCATAATACTCAATGTCTATAATTACAGTTTTGTATCTCACAAATTCCAACTGTCTACTATTGCATTTCTATGCAAAGCATCTAAAACATGATTTATGTAAAGTTGTCCATATTTTGGACTGTTTCTCTTTTCAGATCTACTGTATTGTCTTATACTTACAGCATTAAACCTGTGACCATGGGTGCATCAGTTTCATGGCACATTTAATAATAGAAAAGCATCAGCTTACCCATATAACAGCTATGTTGCACATGTTGCATTGAATTCCTTTAACTTCTAAATCAGAGTACAAATGAGAGCTACACATATATCAAGCCATTCATAGACTGAATACTTCCTGGATTAAGGGCTTGCTGGAGTCCTCTCAGCCTACTCAACAGGGTATACAAATAAAGTTATAAATGGGTAAATAAACCTGAAAATGGAAGCCCAAACATTAGGGCTATAAGCTGTTAATGAGCTACATCCTGTGGTACAGGATTTGATTCCCCTAGCTTTTATTTATCTACTATGTAGCCTTGAGCAAGTCAGTTAACTAGACAATTGGGAATTTGCACTAAGATCAGTAATGGCCTCTTTGACTGCATACCAAGTAACTACCTATGCAAGCCTTTGGCAGCCTATGCCCTGCTGGCACCAATATATGAATAATGGACAGTGATTATGCCATGTTGCCAAATAATAAGCAAGGGATTACTACCCTGAAGATCATGCAGTAAATGTGCACTATTGCCTCAGGTTACAACCAACACTTGCCACATGCAAGTAAGCTTTACACTAACAAGCTGCAAAGCACCACAGCATCTTATACTCTTTCCCATGCCCAGTGCCTACCCAGAAATATTTTACCAACAGTGACTAAAAGTGTGTATGTACACATACACACACACACATTTTCCAGGAGGGTTTAGTTATATCTTTCCAGTATCAACTCCCTCTTCCTTGACTTCATGGTTGTACACTGCCACTAGTCGTGGACACCAAGAGCACACAATTACTGATTACTCTTAAAATAATTCAGCAGCTACATATTTGAATGGTAGCAAAGCTTTAAACAGCCATATTTCAAAATATGGATGTCAAAAGCCAAGATTTCCCAGGTCTATACCCATACCTTCAATGCTAATAAATAAATCAAGACCCACAATGTTTTAAAACTGAATTAATAAAACTCTTTACCTGAATTCAATAAACAAATAATATGTTTTGTAAAATTAAATGTAAAAACAACTGTACACTAGCACAAAGAAATGCCAAATAAATGGGCATATTTAGTACAATAATGTAATCATTTTAATTAGTAATAAGTATATCATTAATATTATATATTATATAATTAATTATATAATATGTTATACAACAATATATTATTATATATTGCTATATAATATATCACTACAATTATACACAATAATAATTATTATTATTGCTATTATTATGGTATTATTAGTAAGTAATGGCAGGTAGATGGCATATAACTGGTCATATTTAAATCTGACTTGCAAGTACAAATAGTAGTTGCACATTCTTTCAGACAATGAATTACAGACTTTCTCAGAACTAAAGTCCATGGTCCACATTTCAAAAGTAAGACAAAGCATGAGCCTAAGAGAGTCCAGAATTCTGTTTTTCCAGTTTGAATTTAATTTTGAATGATACATTCTGTCTGCAGTTACATAGCTATGCTGAAAAGCTATAATTCAAATAGAGTAATGTATACTTTTTGATCAGAAGTAACATTTTCTGGAACAGTTTCTGTAGGCAATGAAAATTTTAACGTACCTAAGCAACCAATTTAAATTTTTAACACTGCTTTATTGCAATTACCTATTCTGAACAGTTCAAATTTACTTTACATTCTATATATATATTTTTTACATGCTGCAAGGTTTTTTGAAAATGATAATTTTTTTTATGAATTAATAATTGCATTTAATTCAGCTTATACAGTTTTTTTCTGTATGCTTTATTAAAACACAACTGCAAACGTTGCTCAGCCTGACACAGTATGCAACACAATCTGACTACTTCTAAAGCTCTGGTTCCGAGCATTCAAAATGAAAGTGACTGAATGAAAAAATAATCTACAAAGTCATTTATCGTGTATACAACATTATAAGTAAGGTTTTCTCTGCATCCATATTTGTGTTTTCATTACATATCAATGTTTTACAAATGTGAGATTATGTACCTGTTCATCCTATTTTAATTGTTAAGCAGCAGTTGACAGTTTTGGTCACAAAAATGTATGTTGGTCCTTACTACCACAAGGGAAATATATAGCAGTATACTTTGTACAATGGGATATTTACTTGCTAGTAAGAACACTTGGGAAACAGGTAAATATGAGCTCTGTGGAATATGAAAAAATGTACCAGCTTATTAAGGAGTGGAAAACTAATAGAATTTCATATGCCATTATGCCCAAGGTGGGCAGGATAGCAGTCTTATATAAAGCTGAATTGGAGTTCACTTAAACTGTAGACAGCCAGGTAAGGGGTGCAGGTGCATAGACTGCAGCAAAGCAGATCTTATATTACCAGATAATGTGAGAGTGTAACACTGCTGAAGAAATGGGGAAAAGTGGGACCACTGTCTAGTCCACAAGACAAAACTGCCTAGTACAGGACTATGGTCCATCTGGGAGCCCATAATGGAGAGTCTAGATTCTCATGGCAGGATGCACAATCAAAAAGAAAAAAAAATACTTGCTCAAGTAAATAATATCTTGAATTAGAATATTTGCAGTATAGCCATGTAAGGCATGAAGGTCCTAATGTACACAGTGATGGGTCTGAGAGCAAAAATACATAACAAAATTAATGAAGATAAGATAACAAAACAGTAGTGGTAGGTTGCCTTGACACTGCAGCTGCACCAGAGTACCACAAGTACCTATACATTATCTTGGTCATAGGTACTGAAATCCTAACCCATTAGTCCACGAATTATTTGTGCGTATAAATATTTAATCTTGGCTATAACACAAAACACTGCCTGGCTGATACATGTGCATGTCATAGCACTACACAGCTCCCGGAGCATACATAGGCCTACGCCCATTGTTTCAGTAGCTCATGAATTTTAGCCACCTTTTTCCATCAGGCTCTGTAAGCCAGTGTCAGCTGCACATTTCTCCTTACTGCCAGGGAGCTTATTTAGTGCCCATTTCATTAATCAAACCCAGGTCATTTTGGGCATAGTCAGCACCTTATCTCTATTTTCTTTGAAGACAGTTTACATAGCAGAAACTCAATAGTTTCACATCGCATGATGCTGTAAAACATTTATCAATATATTACAATTTATTTATTTATTTATTTTACATTTGTTGACCGGGAGAATCTGACTGGATAAATGTCCATTTTCAGCAGAGGCCCAGGGAGAAAAGCTCCAGACTTTGTAAATATACAAAGGCAAGCAAACACATACAGAGTCATTTAACAAATACAGAGCCCAGGTACAAAAACATAACATAATAGAAGTATATAGAGAAAAAATATATATTTTAGCTGCAAATTGTAGTAGCAGAACACATTAGTTGTATGTCCAGTAATTTCTACGTGAATTAATGAGAGTATGTATACTTCACCCATAGATATGTGTAAATTTACAATATTGTGTTTGAGTATGATGGTGTATGAAAGAGTTGGGGAGTACAATGAGTATCAGAGAGCTTTCAGGAGTAAAGTTTGCGTATTAAGAAAACTAGTACATACAGTAAATTAATATGCGGAGGTTGATAGAGAAAATCTTGAGGGAAAAGCAGGTGTAGAAGTTCAACCTGAGGGAAGGCATTGGGCATTGCAAATGAAATGCATTTTCTCCTGATAACAGTGTGTCATGATGTGAGACTTACATCTCTCTCTATATATATGTATGTATATGTATATGTATGTATGTGTGCGTATGTGGTGAAATCCTGGACTGTTTAGTGACTTATAAATAGAAGATCTGACTACTATCCCTGTTGTCGAACTGCAGTGGTGATTGAACATATCAGCAGTGCTTTGGATTTAAGTCAGTGGTGCTAGATGAGTGCTTCTTTCTTTGTGGGTTGGTGTAGAGCACAAAATCTATGAATCTGGATGTGCATTTTCTTCATTCTGTGTTGGTGAAGAATACTTTAGTCATGGGCAGCTTTTTTGCATCCAGTGGAATGAAATCTCATGGGTTAGAGTAAGCAAAAACAAGTTATTTTCATTTTAAATATCCACAAATCAGACTTATGGGGAGAGAAGGGATAAAACACAGGGAATATGTTTCATGGTTTGGAATTTAAGTCACAGTGGCTGGAGATGAACATCATAAGGAATTACTATCATTTATGTCCCTTCTTTCTGCAGGCATATCCTGACAAATTGCATTTGCACTGACCCTTCTGTCAGTATGACCATACAGTGGGCCCACACCATCACATCACAGGTTCATAGTTAATTACTAGACAGTCAGTCTATAGACCATTACAAGCCTAGCCAAAACACCCTATTCAGAAGTTCCCTGTAGCATGAAGGAGAACAAGATAGAACAGACTGAGAAGGCTTTGAGCCTTCTCATTCAATTATCTAGGTGTTTTGACTGTGACCAGGGTGCTACTCTTCTTGACATTCATTGGAAGTTTATTCCAGAGCTAAAGGATATATTGGGATATGAATCTATCATACCACCGTGTGTTAGTATTCTGCTAATGAAGGTTTAGTTCCTTTAACCAAGTGTTTGAGGTATGATTAGTTCTTCAAGGTCAAATATGTATCTTTCAGGGCTCAAAAAGCTATACACAGATCTCCACAGAGTAGCCACTAAGAGATTGAGTACAGCGAAGGGGCTGCCACTGTCTCTTGATAACTAAGAGTTTTGAGGCAACTGATCTTTTTAACTATGAATCTCTTAGTTCTCCCAAGTTGTGTGATATGTTTCATAGGTTCATAGGTAGGTACTAGGCTATTGGTCCTAGGACCTTTATAAGCTTAGCCAAAAAGATACCCTGGCTTTCGCCACCCAAGAAAATTATTTTCCTGTGCTCCTGTCAAGCAGAGCCACAGAGGTGATCCCCGGTGTGAATTTCCTATTTCCCATCCAATCATCAAGATTTTTCTTGAAGAGTGCTAATGAGGAGCTTTGTTTGATATAGATAGGTAGTTTGTTCCCAAGTATGGGAAGTCTCTGGGACAGGAATCTATCCCTCCAGCATGTTCTGTTTATTGTAGTCACAAGGTTTAGAGAGTGTAGCTCAGAGGGATTGGGATTTCTTTATGTGAAGCATGTCCAACAGCTCTGGGTTTGACATAGCTTTGTATGTTAGGCAGAGTTCGCCTCTGAGTAGGCGATATGCGACAGAGTAAATTTGGAGTTTTTTGAGATCGTCTGCGTAGGGCATCTGTTTGAGGCCAGTAATCATCATTGTGAGGTATTTCTGCGGTCTTTCCAGTTGTTGTAGATGTCTTGTGAGGTACATAACAAAAGGGATGTTGTACTCTATAATGGGTCTAATGAGTAATGAGTAGAGGGGAAAAATGACCTCTTTTTTCCTGGATGAGAAACCTTTTGTGATGAGATGTGCCATATAGAAGGATTTCCTGACTACTGTCGTGAGTTGATTATCAAAGGAGCGACTACACATGCCAAAAGGTGTATTATATTCAGTAATGGGTGTGATAAGATATCAGTATCACACTGTACTCACTGCTTTCAGAATCACAATGCTACTGATGCTGCAGGTGTTATCCCAGAACCAGTGGTTCTGCTTTGCCTAGTACCCACAGAGAGCACACAGTACAGGGTCACTCCAGAGCCTCTAGCCTACATCTTAAGATAAGGGACTAGGGTTATAACCACTCAGTCATATTATTCACAACATACTGGAGACTGATTGCCCTTTTCACTAGCAATACCTAGCCCACCAGTGTCACAAATAGAGACCTCTCCTCTGTACCACTCATTCAGCCATGGCTGATGAACTTGTTGCTTGGCTGTTCATGAATACCCACAATTCCTGACAGTAGAAGGCAACAGTCCCTTGAGCTGAGTATGAGCAATCCCATGGCTTACTGTTATTTAATATTTAAGCAATAACTGACAACGTTGGTGGGGTATATTGAAGATTTACCCATTGTTGGCATGGTTTAATCATGAGGGTGAAGCCCAAGTGATTAAATAATGCCAGCCATGGGTAAATTTCAATATACCACACCACAGAATCAGTTATTACTGTTGTACAATGACATTATTTAAGAAACAAAAATACTTGCTTTTCTTAAATATTGTCTTTGCATAATGCCTCCGTGGTGCCCTTCCACATTTTTCCAGTATCCTGGGGCTTTTTCTGATGTACTGTGCATATGTATGGGACTTGTGTTCCCATGCTTATACAGTATATCAGTGCTGTGTAATGGTAGCAATGAAGAAAGGAAGATTTCCATTGCTTTTTTTTTAAATTGAAAAAAAAAAAAAAAAGAAACCGGGAGACTTTTAACATTTGGGAGTGCCGGGACAGACAAAATAAAAAGATAATCAGGTACGTTTAACGTTTACCTGATTATCCTGTTATTTTTGTCTGCACCATCTCCCTTGTTCATATGATGTCTTCCGTTTTCTCTTTTTCTTAAAAAAAGAAAGAAAAGTAAAAAAAATGACGAGATATACTAATGGAAAAAAGTCCGGGTGACTGGACCTTTTTCCATTGGTATATTCTCGGATTTACAACAGGCACGCTGGTTGGGCTGACCAATCACCAAGCTCATTTTTGAATATTAATGGGCAGTTGTATAATACTTATTAATCCAGTCCCGCACTCAAAGGTCTAGCTTGTCACAGCTTACCTTTCCTTACTTACCTATTTATTTCTTTCCTCCTGCTTTCAAAGTATATGCCTTCAGTGCATGCTGTGACCGATGTTAATGTATCATGTTCAATAAATTCTGTGTGATATTATTATTGTCACCTCAGTCATTTACTGAACTGGACATAGAATCACCTGCACATCACTGCTTGGACACAACATGACTTTGCTGCAGTTATATACTATGCTTCAGCATTTTTTTATCACTACTTAAATACTATAAACAAAATATTTATTTAATTATGGAATTATCAATTACCATTATCAGTCTTTTAGGCTAGTCAACGTTTTTTGTTTGTTGCTAGAATCTTTCCCATAAATGCATTCATGAATGCATGCTTTTTTGTGCTCACTACTCTGGCAGCTAGATGATTCAAGTGATAAGGTACAAAAATAAATAAATAAACATGGATTTTAAGTAGGCAAGCCACCACGTCCTGCCTGTTTTCAAAAAAAAAAAAAAAACATAACTTCACTACACCATTGTATACACAGATGGCTTGGCAATGCTTTCATCTGCACACATGGAAACTGCGGCATTATCTGGATTTCCATAGCCAACTAATTGTAAATGATTACACTGAAAGTAAAATACACAGAACGTGTTTCCAGTTATAAGGGTTACTTTTGTCATCGACTGCTGTCAGATAAACATTTTCAGTAAACACCAATCAATACCTGCAACTCTTAGCTGGTGTTATTGATGGCATCTTTTCTGCTGAGCATAGCCTGCTATTGGTAATATTGAAAAAGATGGAAATTAATAGCAGCAGCAAACTCATCATTAACTAAGCTATTAAGAAATCTCAATATGTGTTCAGAAATCCATTCTATGCTTTCTTCCTCTGTCATTTATTGTATCTGCACTCTGCCAAAAAGGGAGTGTCCATATGACAGATTATCATTTTAATTTTGTATTTCATGAATATTATGAGATGCTACATAAAAACGTCTAAAGCAAAAAGCTGCAACATACTATACAATTATAGTTAAAGTGGTGAATAAGCTCTTTCTCAACAGTTCTGATTGTTTTTTCCTGACAGATTTTTGGATGTTACCAGAATAAAAACAGAAAAAAATAATCAGCAGGTGCCCTGTCTTTATCAAGCTTATTTGGAAAGAAACATGTTTAGAAATAATAAATATTTGATATGCATAAGTTTTGTCTCCAATATGTTTATTTGTGAGCCAATTTCTTTAATATATAACTTTCTGGTAATGTAGAGTACATGTTAGTTTTGATAAATAATAGGTTAGTGGAAGGACAGTAAAGAAGGATTTTAGAGGAAACTATTTATTGCTTAAGCCAAGCATTAAAAGAAATCTTTAGGTGTGGACTGTAAGGGAGAAAGGCATGTATAAAATAATAAATCATGGCAGGAAAGGGTGTGCATTGTAGATATATCATTATATTTTTAGCAATGCTGACAATCAGCTGCTTATTTGTAATGATAACATGGATAACTATTTCTGTTGTGGATGGATATGTAAATTAATTACTTTTTAAAGAAAATTATTTATTTAAGATTTTACTGCTAAATAATGTCGTCTCTGCAAACATTAGATATAGTTTTGATGTAGCAACATTTTTTTTGTGTATACTACTAGCATATAAGTAAGGATAGCAGAGTGGGATAACATTCATTTTCAATCAGTTAGACCAGGCTTCATGCATTGCTTGTTTCTCCACTCTGCATAGTTAAGCGATGGAAAATTGATTGTGTAAACTGGGCATTTATTTTTTTCACCCACCCACCCCCACCAAGCTGGATGACGTCTCTATCTGCACCCAGTTGGCCAATTCTTTCTAAGGTCAAGGAAGCCAGGACTTTCTACATGGGATGAAAGCACATTCAATGTCCTGACTGAAATCACTGATGCATTATTCTTAACATATGGGTTTTTGTCCGCTGACATCCAGCTAGGGTACCAAAACTTAACTTCCTGAGGGCATATGTGTAATGAATGACCTCAGCTTCTGAGCATCTTGGTATATAAGTGGATATATGCATAAGTACATCAGACTGTTTCACCTCTAGCCCAAACACAGGTCACACATCCATCAGACTGTTCTATGTTGAGTCATTGGTATTGTTGCTTCACTTGTTCATTTTTCAGGTAAGTGTCCTATTGGGGTACCTTTCATTTTTTGTAATTTGGACTGTGTTAAGGACTTTTGTTAGATGTCAGCTAGGAGATGTAAGTGTGAGTGTGGTAGGCAGATTCTGTACAAAGACTTGCACACTAAGTGCCTTTTTTGTTTAGGCCTGGAACATCACTACCAATCCTGCTCTATCTGCCAGTCATTTGTTCCAAAAACCCTTAGGTCGAGGCTTTCCTCCCTTAACAAGTTCCTTGCAACACCATGTCTAAAATATCTGGCCCAAAGAAAGATGGCTGAATCTCTAGCATTCAACATTGCCTTTCTGCCAAAGAAACTCAAGACACCCCAAGATGATTTGCAGTATAACATTTCTGAGTCAAACATACCTGTTGAGGTTGCACAACCCATGGTACGTCAGGTATTCTCTCAGTTGCGCACTACTGAGACTCCATTGGAGACTGGTATGGTTCCTGAGGCCTTCCAGCTTCCAGATACCTTGGATGAAGCATGCCTTATCATCTCGGAGGGACCACATTGAGTCCCAGAAATCCTAGTCTGGGAAGAGGTTCCAGGTACTACTGACATATGCTAAGGTTCAGAAAATCCAAGACTCGTTCAGGCAGATGTCATGCCTGAAGTGAAAAAGACAAAACCTAGGCATGTAACCTCTCCTATGGCTTCCAAGAAAAAAGAATGGATCAATTTCTCATAAGGCTTATTTAAATATGTCATAGCCCTGAATCCTCCTACTTTTGTGACCCAGCTGCTTCAGGCCTCACAAGTACATACCCAGGATTCATCTTCCTCTGAAGAGGAACAAGATGTATATTCTGATCATTCTGTGGATTACTCCTTACCAGTGCAGTCTCCAGTCCAGCCTTTCTCCAGATTCTCCTATTGAAGAGACCTCTTTTGGAAAAACTATTCAGAACATGATGAGGCACTTTGATTGGCAATCAAAGCAGATGTGTGACAAACAAAAGAGATACTATCGCCTTCTGGAAATAGGCGCACAGGCCCATCTCCAGTCCCTCCAGTACTAGAGGCATAACAGGACACCTTCCAGTCAACTTCTTCAGCATCCGATTCTCAACCATAGCATCAAAAAGACCAGACAGGTTTTATAAGGTACCTAATGACCTTATAAACCTATATAAAAATCCTGTGGCTGATTCTGCTACAGTCTTCCTTTCCTCAGATAACTCACCTAAACTACTACCCAGTGCTAATGCCCATTCCACTGTTGACTGCCACACTCAAATGACCAAGTATTTGCTCTCTGTATTACATTCTTTGCTATAGGTGATGTCAGACCCACAGTCACCAGATTCTAATCAGCAAATGCAGACTTTCCCGTCTCAAGCCACACAAATAGTCATCAGTATAAAATGCACCTACGATGCTGTCGATGCCACCACCAGGGATGCTGCCACCAGCTCAGTCATCAGATGGTATACATGACTGTGCAGTCAGCCCATACATGACGACTTCAAACCTAACATACTAGAGTCACCCTTAGATAAAGATATCTTGTTTGGTCCACATGATGCCATTCTCATCAAAGACCTACAAGAGTAAGGATAATATGATCATAGGAGATTGCTAAGCTTTCGACACAGAGGTCATTTTAAGCCTAGCCATTTCATCCCGATATAATACCATGAAAATGATAGTCAGTATCCAAGATTGCATTTAGTGATGACTGTCCATGTCCAGGAGGGTTGTGGGCACTAACCCTGGCAAGAATTTATGGTGCCCCATCCACTCGTCGGGGTTCATTGTGAACAGTATCATAGAGGTGCTCTGTTTCACATGAATTGGTAGCCTGTTCCAAAGGTGTGGCAGTCACAGGGAGATAAATCTGTCCCTCCAGCATGTCCTATTTAAGTCATAGACCATATTTAGGTCCCTGGAATAGGTAGATTAGTCCTGTTGATTTACTGATATGCAGCAAGTTCATTAGGTTTGAGTCCTGGATTGCTCTGTAGGCCAGGCATAAGTCTCCTCTAAGAAATCTGTATGACACCGAGCATAGTGCCAAGGGGCTTTAGTCATTCTGTGTAAGGCACATGCTGGAGCTCCTTGATCTTCTTTATTAGAAACCTTTGAGGTCTCGCCAGTTGCTGCAGGTGCTTTGTATGGTACATACCGAATGGGCCATTATACTCAATTATGGGCCAGATTAGTGCTGAGTATAGAGGGGTTATAACCTCTTTTACTCTTGAGGTAATGCCTTTACTAATCAAGTGTGCTACATCAAAAGTTTCCTTCCTACAGTAGACACATGGTGGTTGAAGTTAAGGTTGCAGTCAACTTGTGATCCCAGGTCCCTTTCCACTTTGTGGGTCCTTAGGGTATTGTTGTTGATTTGATAGTGTGAAGAGACATTGTTTGTGTCGAAGGGAATGATGATGCATTTCTTCGCATTCAATTTGAGACTGTGACTAATACATCAGTTGTTGGAGTGCATGAGACCCTCTTGGAATATACTGACATCATTCGGTGATTCAGTGATTGCACCTAGTTTGCAGTCATCTGCAAACTTAGTTAGCCGCAACCCTTTAGTTTTGACCTGAACTTCTGAGAGGTATATATCAAACAGTAGGGGGCCCAGCACTAAACCCTTTGGCACCCTGCTGGTAACAGGTCTGTTGGTTGATGTGGAGTCATCCACTTTGATAGTCTGTGTCTTGTTTGTGAGCCAGTGGGCAACCCATCTTACAACGAATGGGTTTATGTTCAGTTTTCTCGGTAATGCCTGAATGTGGGATTGTGTCAAAAGCCTTTGCCAGGTCGAGGCATGCTGTGTGAACAGATTTTCCCTCATCAATGGCCCTGGTCACATTTTCAAAGAAGCCCATCAGATTTAACAGGAAGGATCTGCCCTTGATGAAGCCGAATTGGGTAGGATCCAGGGTTTGAAGGTTATGTCTTTATTTATGAAGTCCATAATGATACATTCCATGACCTTACAGATAAGGCTGTTCAGGCTTATAGGTCTGTAATTCCCCAGGTCTGTTGCTAGGCCACCATTGTGGAGGGGAATAACTGCTGCAGTTCTCCATTCCGCAGGAACAAAGCCTGTGGTTAGGCTATGATAGAAAAGGGTACTTAATGGTGATGCTAGTTCATGTTTTAGCCTGTTTAGAAGACAGCCTGGGATGTCAGCTGGTCCCATAGAGGCAGTGTTTTTTGCCTTGGACAAAGCTTTGAGGACCTGCTCTTCAGATATGTAGGATGTGGTGAAGTTTGGGTGAAGGTTTATGATAACTTAGGAGGGGATAAGGGAGTGAAATTTTCACCAAACCTATCTGCTAGCGGGTTTGCTATCTCTGTGGGGTCAGTGTGGGGTCAGTGTGTGTGATACCATTGGTCACTAGTTCTGCACATGCTTGGGTCCTACTTTTAGGCTACATATGTAGCTGTAAAAGGCCTTATGGTTATCCGTGGCTGTACTTGCTTAGTTTCTCTCAAAGGAGCCCTTAGAGGATTTGACAAGTTGACTTATTTGCCTATTGAGGCTGAGGAGGGGTGCTTTTCCATTTTTGGGGCCTTGCATTTGTTTCCTTGGACAGCAACTTTTTGCGTTTATTGTAAAGTTTGTAGATGCTGGATGCCCACCAGGACAGCTTGTTTTTTCTTGGGGCTCTAGCTTTGATTTCTTTCTGGTGCAGCCAAGTTTATACACTTATGAAAATGTTTGTAGAGGTCTTTGGTGTAAACTTTGGCATAGTTACCACTTCCAGCTTGGGGTGAGGTTTGGAAAATGACTGTTTTGTGGTCAGATTTAATAAATGAGTGTCTGACAGTTGTGACAGTGCATCTGTTTGACATGTTAGTGAGGACCAGATCTAGAATGTTTGTTCTTCATGTTGGGGTATGAACAATTTGTTCCAGGGCATTTGAATTAACAAAGTCAAGGAACTTTTGTGCTAGTTTGTTGGGGCTACAGTAGGTTTCCTAGTTGATGGTGGTATAATTGAAATCCCCCATAACCAGAGTGCTTGGTAAAATTTGGATTGTCTCCAGTTTGGTCAGGTAAGCTTCGTGGGCCTTTTGACCCATGGAAGGGGATATATAACTGGCTATGACTTGAATGAGAGTCTTACCCACCATAACCTGGACTTAGTAACTCCATGTCCAGTCTAACTAGATGTGAGGTGAATTTATCTCTAATATATATAATACATTAATCTAATATATATACAAACACCACCTCCTTTGGTTTTCACATGCTTGTTTTGCGGTCTAAAGGTGTGGAAGGCATTGTAGCCTTGCAAGGCCAGGGTACTCTCTGAGGTCATGTACCAGGTTTCTGTGACTGTGCAGACATCTACATCTTCTAGTGATAGAAGTGATTCCAGGGAATGCAGTCTTTTGGTTTAAGCTCCTAGCATTTAGCAGCATCCTCATTAGTCCTTTTGAATCTTTTTAATGTTTCTTTTCAGGCAAGATTGTAAATGACTGTAGACAAATTATTCTTTCTACATTCCTTAGATATTATAGAATCTACCTGTCCAGGTCTACTACTTTTGTTAAGAGGGATCCTAGTTCCACTCACAAAGAAAAACACCATGAAAAGGTTTTCCAGACAAACCACATAGGAAATCCACTTCAGGGACTCCTCCCTTTGGAATCAAAAACCTGTGACTACCCTTCAAACTCCTTTCCCCTCTTCTCAACCACTCTACTCTACTATCCAAAGGCTTTCTCTGTTTCTTCCCTTTTGGGAAATGGTAGCTACAGACAAATGGGTTCTGACTATCATTAAAGGAAGCTGTACCATATCTTGGTGGCTGTACCATATCTTGGGAAAGCATTCTGTCTCTAAAGGACCTGCCTCTTCTAGCTCTCAACAACCATCTGTTGCTTTAGCCTACTATTCAGGACTTATTCAATCAGGGCACTGACTGAAGAGTGCCAACATTCTCCATAGGAAAAGGTTTCTATTCCAGAATCTTCCTGGTACCAATGAAGGAAGGAAGGACAATGGAGTCCCATTCTGGATCTGCATCTCTCTTCTAAACAATGTCTTGAAAATCCTGAAAATCCTTACTTTCAAAATGTCTCTCTTAACACCCTCCTGTCTTTCATTGTTCCTCAAGCTTTTCTGGTATCTTTAAACCTAAAGGATCCCTACTTTCACATTTCCATTCAACCTACTTGCAAGATATTCCTCAGATTCATCTCTGGCTTATCAGATTTTCAGTTTACTTCTTTGACCTTTTGTCTTTCTACAGCACAAAGAGTTTTTACAAAGTCTCATGCTCCAGTAGTGGCTTACTGCCGCACACGGCAAATTCAAATTTTCCCCACTTGGGCAACCTCCTCATCCAAGCTCTATCCACAGCTATCCTCCTCAGGTATGTGCCTTATATGCTACATCTCTTGTCAGTACTGGTATTCAATCATTTTCTAAAAATCCTATCTCACACCCACTTGCATTTGGTATTTCATGTTTGCAGACTGGACACACACAAAATGCATGTCTTTCTTCCTCAGGAAAAAGTTCACTGTCTGGCTACCTTCTTCTAAAACCTCTACTCAGTGTCATTCAGCACAGCAATGCAGATCCTCGGGGCCTTGGGTCTTATGGTAGCCCCCATCCCTATGCTACAGACTACAGATGAGGAAAATGTAGTGGTACCCAAAATCTGTGTGACCCCAACATTCCCACCTGCTGGATACCATGATCCCTCTCCCTTGCCTCAGAAAGGAGCTGCTCTGGTGGGAGAAACAGGTCACAGTCAACCCTTTCATTCAGCTACATCCCACCATGTTCTTCATATAGATGCCTCAGACAGACATGGGGACATAGACAGGAACTCACTGAGTGCAGGAGAAAGAACTTCTTATCTCCTGAAGGAACACATCAATTTGAAAGAAATGAGAGCTGTTCTGCAAGCACTGCAGATCTTCTCTCACCTATGGTAACCTGGCACTCTCATGGTATACAATGACAACACCACACTTACATGGTATTTGTACAAATGGGGGGCATAAGTTCTTACTCACTGTGCATATTAGCACAGGAGGCATGGCACCTAGCCACAGAAAATAAATGTGACTCTTACAGCAGCATACATACCCTCAGAGGAGAATGTGCTGGCAGACTCCTTAAGGAGGTCCCTAGACCCTGAATAGACAGGTCTTCAGAACAAACAGGCAGCAGTGGGGCACAAACAGATAAACAATGTTGCTTCCATAGAAAACCACCAGCTTCCTTGGTTGTGCATCAGGATGCCCTCTCCCCTAGCTTAGATGACAGATGCCTTCTCTTTCCAGTGGTCAGGGAAGTTCTTCTGTGCCTACCCTCCTCTGTCATTGCTTTTAGAAATCCTTCGAAAAGCCCAAAAGGAAGCTCTAAAACGTTACCTTCTTGCCCCTTTCTGGTCAGGACAGCATTGGTTTCCACTCCTACTCCACCTCTCCAAGGGAAACTGCTGAGAAATACCATTGCAATCAGACTTGGTCACTCAACAGCAAAGTTTGCTTCTCCATCCAAATTTATTCTCTCTCGGTCTCACTCTGTGGATGATAGGGTTCTGATCCCTAAAAGATGCCTCTTCTCTGAAGGGGTGGTTCAGGTTTTACATGAAACTTACTACCAGAAAGTCATACACAGCTAAGAAGAAAATATTTTCTATTTGGTGCAACAAACAAAGATAGGATCCACTTTTTATCACAGGTTCCCAATGTCCTTCAGTTTCTCTGTGATTTATTGCATTCTGGTTTGGCCCAGTCTTCTATTAAAGCCCTTCCATCTGCCATGCTTACCTCTTGACCTTCCTCTCATGTCTAGGAAAGAGGTCAAACTTTTTTTAAGGGGAGGCTTATATATTAAACCGCCAAGAAAACTATATCTCCTCTTTGGGATCTCAGTTTTATGCTGGAAAAACTTACATTGTCCCTTTTCAGTCCAGCAGCATCTGCCACTCTAAAATTCTGCACCTGGAAAGTATTATTTTGTTGGCTCTTACTTCTGCTCACAGAGCTTCTGAACTTCAGGTGCTTATGGCTATTTCACCCTTTCTCATTTTCCACAGGGACATGGTGACTCTTTGTGCCAATCATTCTTTAATGCCTAGGGTAGTGAATAAGCTGTCCTTCAATCAGGTATTTCACTTTCCTACCTTTTTTCCCTAGTTGCCAGAATGGGGGGAAATAATTCTGCACACTCTAGACATTCACAGGCAATTGAAGTTCAACTTGGATAAAACAAAAACTATCAGAAAGACTGACCAACTTTTTGTTTCTTTCATGGATTCTAAGCTGGGCCAGCCAGTCCCAAGCAAACTGTTACATCCTGAAAATCAAAGGCCATCTCCTTTTGCTACATACAGTCATGGCCAGCCTTAGCCATAGACGAACTGGGCGACTTCCTAGGGCGCCATACAGGCCAGCCTTATAAAGGGTGCAATTTGTCTTTATTTATTTATTTTAATTAATTTACTTTTCTTATTATACAAACACATAATAAGAAAACTAAATTAATTAAAATAAATAAATAAACCATAGGGTGCCGGAATCATAGGGCGAGGTGGGGGGGGGGGTGAGTGCCCTACGACTGTTATACCTGCAGGTTGGCCAGGAGGCTTCAACAATTAACAAAAAAAAAAAAACTTCACTTCATGGTAGTGAAGTCTTCTCCTTTAAGGAGGAACATGTGTGCTTCACATGCACTCATGCCAACATGGATGTAAAAACGTTTTACAGTTGTGCGTGTTAATTAAACTAGCACTTCAGTTAAGAGAAGGGTTAATTCCATGTGTACATGCGTTGCCGTTTGGTTTAAAAAGAAGGTAAGTGTATGTGTGTGTCTGTGTTGTTCAAACCTGTCTTCTGTATAAGAGAGAAAGTATGTGCGTGTGTGTGTGTGTGTGTGTGTGTGTGTGTGTGTGTGTGTGTGTGTGTGTGTGTGTGTGTGTGTGTGTGTGTGTGCATGGATGTACATGTATGGAATTTAAGTTAGTCATTCTGTTTGTATGAGAGATAAATATACGTGCGTGTGTTACTGTGTGAGAGAGTAGGTGTGTGTATGAGAGAGAAGGTGCATGTCTGTGTGTTGTATGAGAGAGTAGGAGTGTGTGGAATTTAACTAGTTGGTAGTTGCTGTATGAAAGAGAAGGTATGTGTGTGTGTTGCTTCGTTAGAGAGTAGGTATGTGTGTGTGTATTTGTATGTGAGAGCTGCGTGTGTGTGTGTGTGTGTGTGTGTGTGTGTGTGTGTGTGTGTGTGTGTGTGTGTGTGTGTGTGTGTGTGTGTGTGTGTGTAACATACCTCTCAACTATCCAGATTTAGCATCATAGTTTTGTTCTCATAAAATATGTGGTTCTGTGGTAAATCACAGAACTGAAGTCAACTAAACAATGATTTTATTTTTATATATATATATATATATATATATATATATATATATATATATATATATAGATAAAAAACTTTCAAACTTCATATCCTTCAGAAATTAGAAATGCACGTTAACACAAATCCTATTGTTCTAGGAACTTTCTAAGTTAAAAAGTGCAATGTTTAAAATCTATCCCTATTTTTTTGGCCATTGCATCCACATCATGTTAGGCTTCGTCCAGATTTCTTGCACTAAGAGGTTGAGAGGTATGCATACCTCTCAACTGTCCAGATTTTGCCTCATATTTTTGGCCTATTCCTCATAAAATTTGTGCTTTTCTGGCAAATCACTGAGGATTTATATAACTAAATGTCATACATTTCAGTTTTAGCCTTCATTTCCTTCAGAAAATGCATGCTAAAACAAATGATGTTATTCTAGCAAATTTCTAAGTCTATAAGAGCGATATTTATAATCTGCCCCTGCTTGAGGGAATTTACCCCTCCCCTCATTATTTTAGGTTTTGTTCAGATTTCTTATGCTAAGAGGTTCAGAGGTCAGGCATAGTATGTAATGCTCTAGCTGCTATTTGTTGCATTTTAAGGGGGGATAGGTGTTCTGTATTCCTTAGTGTGCCCTCTTTTGTATAAGATTCCTAGTAACTATAAACATTCCAGGAGAAGGCGAAGGCCGAGGTACCAGAATTAAAAAATTTCCAATTTGTAGTAGTCGGTGTTCTCCATTCTGTATTTTGTAAACTATAAACTTGTTGTCAGTTTCTCAGTCATTCTCTATTGCAATATTACCAGCATACTATTTTTTACTTTAAGGCAAATAATTCTTCAAGGGCAGCAAACACTGAATTTGTAGATGAAACATTGAAATGTAAAGTTGTTTGCCAGTAACAGCTTCTTCATTAGTTGCAAATCTCTTTAATATAGAATTATTCAGATGAATTTTACTTCTGCAGAGTCTGTGCTTATTGACTGATACTGATGGGTTGTAACAACAGAAGTTTGAGGGGCCTTTTACGGTTAAAATGTTCTGAAATTGGCAGCTTTGTCATTATTGGGTCATAAATTCTGTTACATTGCTTACTGGAAAAATGTTCAAAACTACAAATTTAACACACTCTATCAAGTGTAAATATTTTCAATGTGCAACCAGCTGTTTTTGTTTATCAAATGGCACACTGTGTTGTAGAATCTGAAAGCAGTGTTAATTGCCTTTGGTGCAGAAGGCTGTGGATTCTACTCCCACACCATGTAGATGGAGTTCTGATATTGCAGTCCCTATATGATGACTATTTGGTACATTATAAGGGAGGAATAGAGGTTCTACACTCCTGAGTATATCCTTTGTATCAGATGCTTAGTGACTATGAACGTGTTGGTTTGTTAGACATTTCCTTTTGCAATATTACCAACTTACCAATTGATACGTAAAGTTGTTTGCCAGTAGCAACCTCTTAATTAGTTACAGATTTATTTAATGTGGAATTCAGATTATTTTACTTCTCGTGTAATATTGGTGGATTGTAGTGACAGAAGTCTTGAGTGGCCTTTTATGCTTGAAATTTTCTGAAATGGGTAGTTATTGGTTCATACATTTTGTCTCATTGTTTATTAAAAGAATGTTTAAAATTACAAATTTAAAACACATTCCAACAAGCGGTGCTGTATTATACAAGGAATATAATTTAATACAATCAGGAAGGTGAATCAAAGAACAAATACATGTTCTAAAAAATATGTGCAAGGAGTCTGTTTTGAAAACAGCCCAAAAGTAAACTTATTTCCCCACTGACCAGATGCATTTTCTATGAATGTGGGATTTTGTGCCGTTTCAATGAATGTGAGTTTTGCCATTTCAATAAATATAAGTTTCAAGGGCAGAGAAGTTTACTGCTCATGCTAAGTCTGTTTTCATTGTGAGATTGTATTGTTTGTTTAGCAAATGGAAATCTGTGTTTGTGCTATTTTATTTCAATATCTGTAATCATTATAGAAGCAAATAAGAGAACAGTATGCATGGTAACTGATGAAAAATAACCAAATAATGGAATACTGGAATGGCTGAGGAGGAGGCTGCTGCTGGGGGGGGGGGGGGTAGGGGGCTGCTGCAGGAGGGGCTGCTCTGGGGGGGTCTATTACCCTGCCTAGGGCCTAATTTGACCATGATCTAGCTCTGGTATTTAAAGTAGAAAATATATATGCAAAGGTAGTTGCAGTTTAACTACTTTACAAGGTATATTTTTCTTCCTATGCATTTAAATAATTTAAAGAAATGACTGGAGTGGCTTTCTTGGGAAGTGACCTACCTGTGGATGTAGCTAAAATAGGGATGTTTCATGAGTATGGTGTGGGTGGGGCTTAAGGGGTGCCGGAGGACTACTTCGCCTAGGGCACTATTTTAGCTAAGGCTGGTCCTGCATACAATATAGTAAATAATTGATTTGCTGCATAAAAGCACATTCTACTTGGGCAGTAACCTCTTCTGGTATGTTCCATAAGGGTGTTGTTCCCATTTTCATCTTGAAAACTGCCATCTGGTCCCCTGTACACACCTTCGCTGAACAATACAAGAGTCATGCTTTCTCCAAGTCCAGAGCTGCCTTTGCTAGGTTTGTCCTATCTGGGCTGTTGGGCAACTCATCTTCTCATTAGCCAGCCACCCTTTTCTCTACATCCTTCAGCTCTGGGAATCATCCATATGTTAAGAATATTGCAACAGTGATTTCTGTCAGGAGATAGTAAAGTTGTGTAAGAAGTTACCATAACAGTAATGTCCACCTGATAACTTTTGCAGTATTTCTTACTTCCCTCTTTCCCCGCTTCTGTTCATCTGCTTTACCCTTATTCTCTCCCTCAGTTGTATGCTATCACCTGTTTCCTGCCTGTTCCAGCTACACCCCTCCAAATGACCATCCTCCTCTGTCAGCAGTCGTTCAGGCCACTGGCTTGGAGATGGTCTGAGGTACTTATGTGTATGACTACCAATATACCCCAGTACACAAAAGCTGATTTCACACATCAGACATGTGCCTTCAGAAATGTAAAGCTTTGGTACCCTGGCCAGAAGTCAGCAGATGAAAATCAAAATATTAAGAATACCATGCAATGCCTAGCATTTAGGGCACAAAGATATGAAGAACTGTATTTGTTACTTAAAACTGATATTTTTTTATCAAGAATTGGGGATTTTACTTTTAAAATTAAAAGGTGTTAGTCTTCATTGTGATCTGGATTTTTGACCCACTCTATGATGTGTTTTTGGAAAAAGATGTCTTTATATATTCAACGATGTGAGATATTATCCATGTTTATGAATGTTCTTGACAATTGGATGGGGTCAAAATTCTATACACTCATTCTGGAGTCTGTGTTTAAATATGGCTTTATCTGTAATGCAGTTGAACCTCAACCTATGAAAATGTATTTTTTCAGGGAGTCACTGCCTGAGTTTGGCCTTGAAGAGTTTTTTATTTTAATTTGTTTTTAGTGTGTATGTGTTAGCTCTCGACTACTTACTGCAAGAGCTCTGAGCAACACCCAAAATAATGTGGAGGAAGGCACAGT
>NC_056737.1:138672078-138714578 GCF_019279795.1 Protopterus annectens | reverse complement strand
GACACAGATCACCCCTAAGTAATTGGTAGGAAACTAAATACAGTGGCAGGGCTTTTAATCGGTTCATATATGAAGTGCTGGTTGTATCCTTTTTTGGTGTGAAACCTTTGAGGACAACCCAAGTGTTGCAGGTGCCTGGAGAGGTACTCACCAAAAGGTGCATTGTTCTCAATTATTGGTCTGATGAGTGCTAAGTACAGTGCTATCATATCTCTCAGCTGTTCAGATTTTCACAGAATGTCCAGATTTTTGCCTCATATTTTTCGTCTGTTCGTCATAAGAAAATGTGTTTTTTGGCAAATCTCTGGGATGATCTAAGGATTAAAGTCACTAAATAATGCATGCATTTGAGTTTCAGACTTCAGATGCTTCAGAAAATGCATTCTAACACAAATCATGTTATTCTAGCAACTTTCTAAGTTTTAAGTGCAATATTTAAAATGTGTCCCTATTGTTGGTCCACCCCCCATTGTCAGCCTTTGTCCAGATTTCTTTCACTGGGAGGGTGAGAGGTATGAGTAGTAACCACAACAAATAGCATGTGATCATGCAGCAAAGTTCATGTCACAAATAAAAAAATCAAGAATGCTCACATAGTGTTCTCCCAGTCTTGGTAGATTACTCAGTTGTTAAGAAGCAAACAACCATCAAGGAGCACATTAAAACAAAATGAGTAGTCTTAATTCCTTCAAGAAACATATCTTTCAAACAAAACAGTTAAAAGTTAAGTGCTTCCATCCTTAATGGTAGGACTTCATTAGAACTAGTAATCCCTTACATAATACAGTTATAATATAACATTGTTCAGTTGTCACATGACTGAGAAACCAATCAAAATTTAGTTGCCATGGAAAACTGGTAGGATCATAGGATGTGATGTGATCTCAATAGTCATTCAGTTGTCTAACAAAAAAATCAGTACACTCCACTCACATAAGTATTAAATGAAATAAATATGTAAAAAAATTGTATGTCATACAAATAATGATTTCTCATACTGAAGTCTTATAACAATCTTAAAAAATATATTATATGAAACTTAAGAAACAAATTTAAAAAGCTTGTAAAAAGCTGATAAGAAACATATAAAAAACTTATAAAAACTTACTAAAAACTTCTAAACAATTTGTTAAAATGGTGACAGTGTTCAAAGTATTGCACTCTTCATCTTCAGAGCAGGTGTAATGAAAATATATTTGTTGAGTCCTGGGAAGTTGGCAGCATTTAACTTAAATTGCCTTTTTAGCTCTTTATATTTTGAAAACTTTTCCCAGTTTCCTCTCCTTTTCTTCAGCAGAAATGATCTCTAGGATGCCAAATACAAATTTCTTAAAACCTTGGCATGCCACAGAATGTTTGTACAATGCATTGTTAGTGTTTTTGTTTTTTATATCATAGTTGTGTTCCTTTCTGTGTGGAGTCTGCATGTCCTCCCCGCGGTTGAGTGGGCGTTCGAAAGACATGCTTTGAATGGGTGTGCCTTCGTTGAAGGTTGGGCGTCGGGCTGGCAACTCGGCACCATAAAAAACAACCGCCAATGATTAGCAGACCGGAGTTCTGCTGTGCCGACCCCTAACCGGGAAAAGCCGAAAGACAAACAACAAAGTTGTGTTCATACATCCTTTTTCATAGGGCAGATTCAGTCTTTCTGATATAAAAGCGGGACAACTGGTGCACTTTGCTAGGTAAAGCACCCCTTAGTATGACAGTTCCGTTTAACTAAATTGATCTTAATGCTTGTGTAGCAATCCAAAGTGATATTGGGGGTGTCCATAATGTAGCTGCATTGATTACAGCTCCCACATTTTT
This sequence comes from Protopterus annectens, assembly GCF_019279795.1. Lineage (NCBI taxonomy): Eukaryota > Metazoa > Chordata > Ceratodontiformes > Protopteridae > Protopterus > Protopterus annectens. The sequence goes on along the minus strand of NC_056737.1, from coordinate 138,712,769 downwards.
TGGTGCCAATATCAGTATTATGTCTACCAGATTTATTGTGTTCTAAATGTCTGTTATTGTTCATACCATTTTTGTGTATGAAGTTGAGTTTCTCTCCCAGTTTGTGGTAAACATCATCATCTGTCTTAACTATACTCCAATTATTCTTAATAATGTCTTTGATGTGCTTACATTGTTCAGTATATTGGGGTATCTGAGCCTGTGAGAATTTGTTTGCAGAGTTAGTTTTTGATGCAGTGGGTTCAGTTGTCACTAAAGGTCCAGAATGGATGATAGGTTTGTATTTGCTCCCTCTCCCCAGTCCTTCAGTATTTGTTTGCCAATGGTGAATAATAATTTATCTGGATAACCCCAGTCTAAAAATATGCTGTTAATCCTCTCTTGTTTAAAAAACTCAAGATTAGAGCACATCCTGTTGGCTCTGACTAACTATCCCTTAAATAAGTTTTATTTAATATGGTAGGGGTAACTACTACCAAAGTGCAAATAGGTATTAGAAAATGTGGGTTTCCTATAAATCACTTTTTCAAATCTGTTCAGTCTGCTATCCTTGTAAATGGTCACATCTAAATAGTTTACACTGTTCTGACTAGTTTGGTAGGTAAACATTTTTAAAAATCTGTCATTGCCGGTGGGCGGGGGCATTCCAGAAACTATAAATATCATTCAGGAACCTAGAATAAAATTTACAGTTAAAATTGAAACATGGTTTAAAATATATTCAAGTTCCCAGTTCTACATCACCAGGTTAGCATATACTGGGGCACATGACTGCACCAATAGCCAGTCCCTTAAGTTGTTTAAAATATTCTCCTTCAAAAAAAAATAAAATTATTATGTAAAATAATTTACATTAAATCCATAAGGAGGTTTATAAGACTTGTAAGGCTCAAAAGAGCTGAGTGAAAAATATTTGAGTCCCTGCATAAGTAGTATGCAGCTGAATAAATCCATTGCATCTGTTGTTACAAAGGTAACATTGTCACTGTAACATTCTTGTTTAATCTTGTGTAGAAAATCCTAAGAATCTCTTAAAATATGGTTTATAGGTGAGAATATCTCTTTCAATGTTCTGTCCACAAAGATGACTAAGGGTGAAATCTTGACCCCTGTGCTGCCACTATTAATCTTAAAGGGGGATCTAAAATGTGTTTAAGAGCTTTTGTGATCCCAAAGCCAATATAGTGGAGTGCTTTATACTAAGAAGTTTGTTTCTTAACATCAACTGAGTGATTTACGAAGACTGGGAGAACAGTACAAGCATACCTGAGGTATAAGTGGTATTTGAAGAGCCTACACAAAATGTACCCATGTACATGGCCACGGTTCCTCCTTGGCAGCACACCATACATATTAAATATGGTGCACTGCCGAAGGAGATCACAGTAACATGGATAGTGAATCCATGTAAGCAACACTGTAGAGGCTGTCCCATACTTGTGGACTGTGCAGAATTCTGGATAGTTGCTAAGCACAGAACAATAGCTTTCAGCCCATTAAGCTAGACTGAAAGATGAACAACAGACTTTACATCTTGAAATTGCATTTTAATTTATTTTTTAAGTTTATGTGCTTGTTTGCACAGTGTGGCACATTGCTCAGCTATGCTTATCTTTGCTCACATATGCAGTAGAAATCTGCTATGCATCTAAAAATAGAAACTGGATCTATTCAATTGTAATAATTTTTTTTTTCATGTGCTTACTTGCATGGTGTGGCACGTTGCTTAGCAATGCTGAGCTGTGCTTATATATATATATATATATATATATATATATATATATATATATATATATATGTACAGCAGACATCTGCCAGACATCTAAAAATAGCAAAGCTGCACTACGCTTACAGGCACATTTGTAGTATATGTTAAGATATGCAACTTTCCATCACAATCACAGTGGCTCGATCGGTTGAGTCATGACCTACAGTATAGAAGGTTCAAGTCCTGATTAGTCATACTTTTTACATATATTCCTGTGAAAATGTGTCTGGTGACTGAAACATTAGTTTAGTTTAAAATTAAAAAAATTGTTACATGTAGAAAAGCTGAGCGATGCTAAGCAGTGCTTAAACATGTTCAGCTGTCTGTTTCCATTTGCATATTTCTAAGCTTCACTTACACATGTTTTCTGTAAGTTCGCTAAGCATTGTGGCACTTTTTTGAAAGTTACAGTATGATGTGTAAGGGTGGGAATGCAGCCTGTTTAAAAGCAATATGTGGGAATTTCATATCATTCTTTTTAATCTAAACTTGGCTGTAGATATGCCTGGTGTTGTTGGTGAAGGAGTGTGCTTTCATGTGCAAAAGTGGGGATTGTAGGAGTCCAGAGTTTTTGTTTGTCTCTTGGTTAAGAGTTGTAACCCCAGCTGCTGTACAGTGACTATCAGGACTCAGAGTGTAAGTCCAAGGCCTGGGATCATTTAGCCAGGGAACTAACCAGGGCTGCTGGCATCCTCACCACTGGTGAGCAGTGTAATCACCACTATGACAACCTGAAGCATAGAAAGAAGAGAACATTGGACACCTGGGTCCAAGAAGCTTAGACACACCCCACATATATGTAAGTGTGTTTCCCAGTGATTTATAAATATGCAAGCTGAATCTGTGCTAAACTGGTATGCATAATGGTTTGCTTCTGTGACCAAAGCTGCAGAAGAGAGGGCTTACAATGTCCAGTCCCATGCAGGGCACTTGGCCAGGATGAGGCAATCATGTGGTAAGCAGGAAAACATCAAAGTAATAACTTAATGCATAATGTAATTATACAGTAAAGTAATTACAGAGTTTGCAGTCTTAACAGTCAGGTATGACATACCTGGGACACCTTACATCTTTATTAATGTGTCACTGCCTACCTGAAATGGTAAAGCAAGTAGCACGCAGTACTGTGTGGCATAGCTTCAAAACATCAGTTAATGATGGGGTCTACCCAGATTAAGAGTCAGTGTTCTGGTTTGCTCATTGTCTGTCAATAAATGAACAAGGTATATGGGTTAGTTAACAAAAGTCCTAGACAGCTATTCATGGTATACATGCCAGAGATGAAGCAACATTAATCAACACATTTTAAAGGGTGATGGTGATTTGATAAGTGATGTTTTTAAATACAGTGTTCACTCTTCCTGTATTTACGTGTGTGTTGTAATCTGACACTAGTCAAGTGTTACATGTAACTGAATAAAGAATGCAGCAACAAATGTCTGAAATAAATGTAGTGAAATACGCAGAGTAAGGTTCAAACCTGTGATCTGCTCTTTTTTCTGAAGTTATGCTTTATATTCCATTCAGTCAATGAACATGCTATATGAGTAAGTTAACTGAAGACCTGGACAGGTATCCATGTGTCTAAGTGCCAGAGGTTAAGAAACATTATCAAAAAGTTTAAAAGGACATTGTGATTTGATAAGTAATATTTTCAAAAAAGGGTTCATTGTTCCTATATTCACTCTACATGTGTTCTGATCCAACACCAGACAACTGTTACATATTAACTAAAAAATAATGTAGCCACAAATTTCAGAAATAAATGTAGTGCAATACCCAGATTAAGTATAGCACCCAGTAAAAGAACAGGGTAGATGGTTAGGTTAACAGACATCCTACACAGCCAAACATAGGTGTAACTGCCAGATTTCAAGTGACATTAAGCAATACAGTATAAAAGTAGACTAATGTTTTCAAATAAAGTGCTCATTATTCTTGTGGTCACTGCTTTTTGTTTCTAATCTGATACCACACACACCTATGCACATGTGTAAATATACATTTTCACGCAAAATGTTCCAATAAGAGTGTTAAAGGAGATGGTGTTTTGAGAATTCATTATATTCAAATAAGATGCACATTATTCCTATAGTCACTGCTTGTGGGTTCTAATACCATGGCAGCCAACTGATAAATAACCAGCTGTCTAGTGTAATTAGTATACACAAACATACCTGTCAACTGTCAGGATTTTTGCAGAATGTAATGACTACTGCCCCATATATTTGGTCCTTGATTAGCAGATACATGACATTACTTGGAATGCAATTTAATGTCATTTCCATTATCAGAGCACCTTGCTACTAATGTATGAGCACATTATGTAAAAATGTTCCCTGTAGTTGTGCCTTTGTATCACCATTTTGTAGGGTTTGGCCCATAATCTCCCGTGCTAACAGGTTGAGAGCTATGTAGGTGCAACATCATCTATACAATATTTGCATTCACTGTGCTCACAACTGAAATCTTACATGTGTATAAGTATGTAGTAGTAGTAGTCTGTGTAGTAATATTACCTGTGAAATTACTAATATTTTTTTCCTCTCTCATCCCACCCCTTCTCTTCTTTAATTTATTAATTATATTTATTATTATGATTTGATATTAATATATTATTTCTAACTACCTCTTATGTTGGCCTTATGTATAATTCATATTGCTTTGATGTTAACTACTTTCATTTACATTATTTATTGTTGTGTTCCTCATTATATTCCTTTCTATTTCTTTTGATTAATCATTATTATCTTCTATTATTTCAAAACAAACATTTTGTTTGGTTATGTTTATTTTTACCTTATGTTTATATTTAATTTACTACAGAGTGACAAGATAGGCTGGCTCCAGGTGATCCACCTAGCTTGGCTGTCCAGGCCGCAGTGCCGGAGCCCACCATGTCTGGGCCACAGCCTGGTGGCAACCCCTCTGCTGCCCTTGCACTACCTGTGCCATCTGGTAGTTCTGCCCCACAAGTTGGGGGTGATTCACTCTCTGGGAGTTGAAGTGGAGGGGGTAATTATGTCACCCATGAGGAACTGCCAGCATGGTGCATGAGCTGCTACACTGAACTCTTGGTGCATGCCTATACCAGATAGAGAGCACGCTTTCCATCCTGGTGGGTTAGCCTCACCCCAGGCACTGGTGTCAACCACTGCCTCCACAGGAGCAGTGAAGGAGCACTGCTGACAGTCCCATAGGTGAGAACTTGAGTCACACTGTTACCATGCATGACATCCATGGGACTGGGATTCCACAACACCCTCCCCAACCAAGGTGTTCACCCCCTCTTCTATCACACACCAACCCTGCCTGTGCGTTGTCTGCCTTGTCTGTCTGCAAAAGCTTCTTCAACTTCCTAACTTACTTTCCCCACATGTACCTATGTCTCTTCCCCAACATTACACTCTCACCTTAAAAAAAAAAATGGGCACCTATCCCAAAAAAATATAATCCCATATATAGCTCTCCATTTCTCACATGTGTCCACTGGACACATTTAAGTTGGTCCAATTGGCTTGTCAATGCACTTATGTTGCCCTCACCCCTCTCTCTGGGTGTGACAGTCCATATTCAGCTAAAACATCTGTAAAAGTGCACAGTTGCTGCTGTACAAGAAATGGATAGCTTTCGTTCTTTCCTAGACTCTTCCTGCACATATCTACCTGCCTTTCACTATGTTTTTACCCATGCTTGTACCCCATTTCACCACTGTCCTATCTTCCCATTTTTCATTTCATGAAAGATTTTTTTGCACGGCACGCAGCATCACTAAGCTAAGATAAATGGGGCTATATTAATATATGTGTGTGAAATAAAATTAATCATGTTCAAAAAGTACACCTGCACCCTATTTCAAACCCAGGACCATCACACCTGCAGGCCAGTGTATCAACCTGCCATACCACACAGCTGTTAATTAACACAGCTTTTTTAAACAAAACATAATACTTGCCATTTTCCAATCATTAAGCATGTTTAATCAGTTGTTTATCATGCCACGTTGCACAAATTTGATAAAAGAGTAATAGAAAAATGGACATGGAACTTGAACTCTGGTATAGGAATATATCACAATAAAGCCAGACACATATTAATTGATGTAAGTGAGGCCTGTAACAGCAATTGTGCAATTATATCTGCAACATTTAACAATACACCTGCTAAAACATTAATGGAAAAATAGGTGTTTAACTTTGACTCTGGTGGAGAAATACATCCCTATAAAGCCATACACATAATAATGGATGTAAATGTGGTATGTAACGGCATGTAAGTGTGCAATTATATATTGAAACATACACCTGCTGTACCAATTACTCAGTAGCTCAGTCCGTTAAATGCTTTGAAAACATAATTTTTTAGTACACATGGTCCTAGGTTCAAATCCAGTGGTATCTAGTATTTAAAATACATGTATGTGTACATCACCAATGTGAATTATAATATGAACGACTGTCTCATCACATATCTAGCCACCCAAAGCATTTCAGATGGAATGTCTGCTTTTCAATGATGGAAGTCAAAGGCCTACAGATAGGAAGACAGTTATCATATTCCTATTACAACACTAGAAAGTGCATAGAGTGTCAGGTCATGCATTTCTCTGCATTCACAGAGGATTTTAAGTTATGTAATTCAAAGGAGGCACAGTAATATCAGACTGCAGCACACAGTCATGTGTTACTGATATTACAGATAAGCACAGCTGCACAAGTAATATACACATATGGGGGCCATGTTAGCAACAAGGGTTGCCAGCACACATGTTCCAGATGACTACCATAACATAATACATGGCTTGGTAGTTGTTCAAATGGTTGTCATAATGTTAAATGTACCTCTTACCTTGTTCAAGGACACACCAGGCATGCTGCCTTTTACTCTGTTAATAACACATTTGGCTAACATATGTACCTTAACCACATACCTCAATTTCCTGTGGCATGGGTTCCCTTAATTAGGCTCTGGCTGTACACCAAGGCTACCACTGGTCACACCATTGTTGTCCTCCACATTCTGCAGCCTCTCTCACTATGCTTATTGCCTGCAGCAGCATCTGCAGCCTGTAGCATGCACATGTGTATGTAATAAGTATCTACTACAAACATCCTCTGCATGCTGACGTAGTATCTCTACCCAGTATTTCCCCTTATCATATGTGAAAGGGGATGGATTCTATATTGAGACCTTATATCTTCTTCAATAGTTGCATTGGTTTGCCTGTTACACTGCAAATCAGCTGTGAATGCTTCAATTTTCATTCCTGAGCCACAGATTGGTTCAGAGACAACCAACTGCTAATGAGAACTGTCTTAAAAAGGCAATCTCCTAGCTAGGGGAAACCATTGTGTATGAGTTACTTTCTATAATGAAATCATTGTCACAACTTTTATGTATCTGTGTCTTTCAAAAGAGGAGCATTGTAGTCCATCAGGTATGTAAAAATTTTGTTTTCAGCATGATGCATATGTTTTAATAGGTTTACTATCATAGTACCTCTGTCGAATGATCATATCATCGACCCACATCCATGAAAAGTCACAATACCGAATTCTGATATTGTTGAATTACATCCCAAATTCGACCTAGGAATAAGCATTAACATGGGTTGAGATAGGGGTGAGATTTGTACTTTGACAATATTGGAGTTCGACATTGTCACCATTCGACCTCCAGACTTTGTGCAAAGTATTATGATAGTAAACCATTTTAATATACTTAGGGGGGATAGGGATTACATTTTATAGAACTGTACAGGTGACATGCGATTGATCTGCAGCTGTGTAACACCTACAGAGGATGTAGACTACAGCAAGGGTGTAATGCTGTCTGTTAACTAGAGACACAGGACTCTTGGATGCTGCCTTTGTTGGCAGTTGTAATGTTACACAGCTATTTATTGTCATTGTACTATATACATATGTTATGGGGGTGCTTTCCTTCTATGGCCCACACATCAAGTGGACTCCTGTGTTGGGTGTCTGATCATATGTGAGTATATATCATGGCACAAGCAGGTGTAGGTCACTATTGTCCCTATCCTACCCTTTGTATGATTGGCACACTGTTGCATATGAGATGTGCAATCAAGAGGGCAATACTGATAGCCTTCCTTAACTGCTGTATCTGCACATTCTGTACACCCACATATGTGATCCTGACATGCATTCTAATTTTTTTGTATTTCAGGTGATAACACGCATGCCAGACATTCCCCACTTTTTACTGAGGTGGAAAACAACCTCATAATTGAGGCATTAAGACAACACTAGCTAGTCCTGCTGTCCAAAGGGAGGGCAAAATGGCAAGATTGACAAGTCTTGTGGGATGAACTGGTCCATAACATAAATGCTGTGGGTCATCAGAATTGCACATATGGGCAGGTGCAACACCGTGCCACACATATGATCCACTTGGTACACAGATGGGCAGTGGATGTGGCCCAGTATTGTAAGGTCACTGGTGGTGGGCCTGAAGTGGAACAACCTCTGTCAGCCACTGAGGAATTCCTGGCGAACCTTGCAACACAGGACAGCTGGAAACCAAGACATGCACAAGCAAACCAAGAATGCGACAAGAAACAGCAACCAAAAGAATAATCCACACTCAATTTATTAGATGAAGTGCTTTTCGTCTGATTAGTAATCAGAACTTCCTCAGATAAAAAGTATGTACAATCAACCTTATTTAAACACATTTTCAAATTAGTCACATGGTGTTAATTAAAATAATCAACAGTACTTCCCTCTATAAAGTTAACCCTCTATGTGCTTAATAGTACTTAAGACAACACTGAAATTAAAAGGTAAAGTAAAATAATTTGAATAATCTAAAATGTGTAGCAAAACAACACAACATATGATGAATCTTACAGATTATATACCTGTAAGTCTTAAAAACAGTCTAACCATTCAATTCTATTGCACTGTCCTACACAGTTTCCCTTAGTTTTTCAAAAAAACATATATGCTTTATCTTAACAGATTTTAACTTTATAAGACATAAAATAGAACACATCTCATTTAGTTCTGGATGGCAACAAGCATTCAGGCGAATTTGCCACATGAATTCAGGTTTCTCTAGTAGCAAGGAACAAGGTCCAACTCTAATGTCTGGAATAACCTGGTCAATGGCCTAAATTTGAATGTATGAGTTTGATAGAGAGATCTGTGCCCAGCTAAAGCGTTCTCTAATTTGCCCCTATTCATACTATAAATGTGTTCATAAACACATTCCTTCAGCTTACTGACATAGAAGGTAGGGCAAGATTGGCATTGAGCTACGTATGCAGTCATTTTAGAGTTAGAATTAAATTCCTTGGTCGTAGAATATCTCACATTTCTTATGCTGAAAGTTTGACTTATGTCCATGTATTTACAAAAATTACATGTTTCCCACTTATACATAACTGGGAGTATCACTAAACAAGGATTAGCATTTTCTAGCAAATTTTTCAGATTACTCCCCCTTCTAAAGGTTACTGAGGGACATTCCCCTAGTTTGTTGGGCAAATTGTGGTCTCCCATTAAAAGATTCCAGTTTTTATTCAATATCTTTTTAATGTCAAGTGCATCTACACTATATGTTGTAATGAAGCGCAAAGACCGGTTGTTATTTGCGGTGTGACATATTGCACTAGTGTTGCCATCACTTTGGTTAAATCCAACCTGTGGGTCAGTACACACTCTATCACCACTCAATAATGGTTTATAATAACCTCTATTTCTTTTAAATTGTACTTCTTCAATTAACTGCTGAATCAACAGGGTAACCCCCTCCTAAGGACATACCTCTTAATGTTACACATTCCTCTAGGAATACTTCCTCTACTGAAACCATCCTTGCTGCTCTAACAAGTTGGCCTTTAATTACCGACCATTTATGATGAAGTGAGTGTGAGTTAGTATAATGCAAGAAGGCATTTGAATATGTGTTTTTCCTATAAATCTTTGCCGGAAGTTTACCTTGGGTTCTGCCTTTTCTCAAGTCAATGTCTAAGTATGCTATATTGTCTTGATGGAAAGTGTACGTAATTGTAAAAAAATAGTTGTTGTTAAAATGTTAAAATACCTAACTAATTCTGAAGTGTCACTTTCATCTCCTTTGAGGATAATAAAAATGTCATCCAGGAAATGTGTATAAAAGTAGATCTGTTCGCTAATCTCCCTATTCCTCATAATGTATTCTAGTTCTCAGTAAGCCATGACCATGTCATAAAGTGAGCCCATTGCCACCCTGACTTTCTGTAAATAAATCTCGTTGTCAAAAGTAATATAATTATTAGTAAAGATAATATCCAATAATGTCTCGACCAACATTATCACTGTTTGTGGTGCACCCCTCAGTCTCAGCATATATGAGACCCATGTGATACCTTATACATGGTGAATCGATGTGTATAATTCCTTAACATCAACTGCTAACAAGTTATACTCATCTTGGAATTCTAGTGCATTCAACCTAGACAAAAATAACCAAGAATCCTTGCAAGTTTGGGTCTCTTGGCCCATCAAATTCTCTAAACTGGTTGTGGCCATGCACAGTTACGCTCCTGTAGTGGCAGTACATCCATCGCTCCAGAGGGGAGTGTGCTGTCCACACCAAGATGTGGCAGGCCATGGGGTCATGGTTCTGGGCGGTCCAAAGGAGGACATGGTTCCAGTAGACAGCAGTCACCCACAGGTAGTAGCCCAGCATCTGACCTTGGGCATGGAGGTGTCATTGCAACTCCTGGCAGAGCCAGTTTTCATGCTTGGGAGTGGAGATGATAACAGTCAGCTCTGCCATGCACAGTTCAAAGCTGTCCAACATACATTCACATAGGGCTAGCACTGAGCTTAGCTGTGTTCATGCAGACACTCACATACCACTGTCACATTCAGGTCACCTACAGACACACAAGCCATATTTACATGGTCTGTCTTGCTTGCTCCCCTTTCTGATTCCCACACACGCTTTCCAACCTATTGCCTCAGCCTAGGCCTTCTGCATCCCCATACAACACCCTGTGCAAGTGATGATACCTGTGCCACATTCCTGTCACCATTCTTATCGATGCAGGGAAATGAAGCTATGTGTCTGAAGCACAGGGTGATAATCTAAATTAATATGTATTTGTTTTATTCATTGTTGCCTTTGACATGCTACTTGTACTGGTCAGTCACACACATTTACACTGCCATTTGTAATGTGTAAACCACATTCTGTTGTGTACATTACATTGGCTGTTGTTGTAATGGCTGTGTAGTCACACAATGAAAGGTGTCTCATGGCACTGTTTATGTTTCACTTTCAGGATTGTGCAGGACACACTTATGGGGTGACATCTGCAATAAACCCATCAGTGTCAGAGCACTGTATGGAATGATAGCACAGAAGAAAAATGTCATCAGAAAATTAAAACAGTATAGTTGCATGGCTTCATAGGTTCATATGTGTATAAGAGGCTAACAAAAACAAGGGCATCTTTCATCCTAGCCATGTATCCCTTAACTCTGACAAGGTCTGATACCCTTAATAAGTGTAAGCAGGGTTTTGGGAGCTGACACATGGACAAGTGAGGGTGTACGAGGTGAAATATCCACAGCTTCCCTGTGTCCATTAGAGACATTTGTCCTAACGCAGTTGTCATTGTTGTGTTCCCCATCCTGTCGTGTAACTTGCAAATGACTTGCATTACATGCATATTGGGTGTAGTGTCTGGGCTGCACACCTTTCTGTCCAGCATCTCTTGTTTATACCACCATCAAGGTGTAGGTGTGTAGGACAGGTAATTCTCATGCTAGTCCTTTGTTGGATATGCAGGAGGTATACAGTGGAGTCTGTCACCTCCCTGCATGGCAAACATACACCTCCCCTCCAAAGCATGTCGGAGACAGAATACACATTTATGGGCATGACATGGTCTGCATAGGAGATGTTATATACACTGTGTATTGGTTTATTTTGGAACCACTGTGGATGTGACAGTTGTCAGATATGCCTGGTTAGTTACATACCAAAGGTGGCATTGCACTCAATGATAGGAGTGATGAATGCCAAATACAGTGGAATAATGACTGTCTTGGATTTATATGCCATACCTCAATTTACAGGTTGCACAATATAGAATGCATCTCCAAATATTACTGACCCATGACAATCAGAGGCTAGGTCACTAGCTATGTGTCCGTAAGTCCCTGACTACTGGGATGACTTCCCAAGGGATAGTATTGTGCATTCCTTCGCATTTACTGTTAGTCCATGGCTCTGACAGCAACTGAATGTCTCTGTCACCCCATCCTGGATAACTGCTGAATCAGTTTGGGATTCAGTGACAGCTCCTAATTTGCAATCTCCTGCAAATTTCATCATTCAGAGGCCAGTGACAGTGGCCATGACTGCAGAGAAGTAAATGCCTAGAAATAGCACCTCCTACCCCACCCAAACCCACATCACACATACCTACATGTGTGGATGTCTTTATCAGACACATAAGTAAACACCAGACACGTCAAAAACCCAAACACAAGCTCACTACATGTAATCATATATCTGCAGAACACAGTACACATAAAAGCTCATGCACCATAGTCTCACTGGTCAAACACCTAAGGCAAAACACAAAATCAAACATATTACTCATAGGTGACTGCATCTCGAGACACATTGGTGTAACTGTCCCCAGGCTACATAAGGGAAAGCTCATGATAAGCTTTCTATGAGGTGCCAGGATATGCCATATCACACATGCACTCAAGCCTGTCAACATCAGATACTGTTATGATTATGTTATAGTTCCTGTTGGTGTGTAAGACTTGATACATACCTCTCTGGACTGTATGTAGAGACATGACTGGGCTGACAGACTATGTGTCTCAGGCAGGTATGCCCTTGGCATTGAGCTGCATTTTACCATCACCTAGGATGATGGCTCATTACAAATGGAAAATGATTAACTTCAATAATTGCCGTAGTGTGTGGTGTCATTGGAAGGGGATCCACTATCTGTCAGCTTGGGATTACATGTTCAACAGACCTCAATGTTTTGGCAGAGATGGTCTTCAACTGTCACCCTTAGGATTTTGGCTATTGGCCAAGGCACTTGCCACCCCCATAGTGTGCCTTTTCAGTGGTGCCTCGAGGAAAAACTTTCCATTAAGAAAACGCCATCTACAAACAGCATCACGGTTATGCTGCTAAACACTAGGAATGCCACTAAACCCCACTCACTGGAAGCTGTCACCACCTTGGAAGATGCAGACATTTGTGCAATCACAGACATCTGGGCCAAGGCTGTGGAGAGCACCACTGCCATACCAGGCTACACCTCCTTCCACACGTTCATACCTCAAACTTAAAGCATGCAAAGTAATGGAGGTGGTGTAAACATATTCATAAAGGATAGAAACATATCCAGATTGGAAAGACAGTATGATTCCCTGGAGAAGCAGGTGCCATTGACTGCATGTAGGGCACCTAATCAACCCTTTACCTGCTACAGGAGCAACTCCATGAATCAGGACACCCACTGTGCTTAAATGGATCTAATTGAGTCTACCAAGATACATCAAAACAAGATGGTTTTGGTTGACTTTAACTACCCACCAAGTGGATAGAATACTCTTGCTCAAACTCACTTGCCCAGAGGTTAGTTGACTTCTTTAACTACTACCCTGGAACAGTGGGTTGATATTCACACAAGGGAAGACAGCATACTGGATCAGGTGCTTACCACTGTGAGTGACCATTGTAGAGGTCCTACCTGGTGAGATCTGACCACAAATTGGTCTCATTCAAATTAAGTATCGCACCTGACACCCTCCTCCCCTTGCAGCATATAAAGTAATAAAGAGCAACAAAGCAGAATATAACCTCCTATGTGATGGTAAAAATAGCTTGACTGCACCACCCCCTTCAAATGGAACAGGAAACTATCCCAAGCTCTACGCCAATGTATACAAGCACCTGTACAACTGCATTGACTCACCTGTACATGACAGGCCAAAACAAGCTCCTCATGACACAGCAAACCTGCCTGGTGGACAGCTGCCATTAGCAGGCTTTACAATAAGAGGTGGACATTGGGTGGGAGAGAGCCCCCCCCTAAAATGGTAGCACTCCCTCCTCAGCTTAAACAAGTAAATGAGTGTTGTTGTCAAGCCCTGCAAAAGAATGTATGGGACAAAATTAGCCTTCTCTGCAAAGGACAACCACAAGGCATTGTGCAGTTACATGTGTAACATAAAAGGAAAGGCCCACATTATTTCCAAACTCATACTTAATGCTACCACATGTAATGAGCCTGTAGACATAGCTAACCTGTTGGTCAACAGGTTCTGTGACAGCTGCACTCCCCTGTACCCACCACACATACACCATGACATCCCTACAGCTTGTCCCACACCTTGTATCTCTAAAGAGCAGGTAGTAAATGGTCTCTCTAAGGTAACAAACACAGTATCTATTGCACCTGCTAACATCCCAGGCTGCGTCCTACATGGTATCCAACATGGATTACTAACATCATTGGAAACTCTTTGCAATTTTGAGAAAAAAATAGCTAAGGACTCTAAAGACAACCATAAGGCATTCTTTAGCTATGTCAGAAACCTAGGAGGAAACTCCCAGATATGCTCAGAATTAGTTCAAAATGATGTGAAGATTACTGATCCTACAGACATTGCCAACATACTGGCTGACAGGTTCAGTGCAAACTTCTCCCCTAAAGGAGAGATATCTATACCAAATGATTGTAGCCCCCCAAACATCTCTAACGCCCAGGTGAGAACTGCTCTCTCCAAGGCAAAGAACACAGCATCCATGGGACCTGATGGTGTCCCCGGCTGTGTGCTCCATGAACTCAACGAGGAATTAAACCCACAGTTAGGACAGCTGTTTAATCTTAGTCTCACCTCCGGATCACCCAGGAGTGGCGCAGCGACTGTGGTCCCACTCCACAAAGGCGGTGCCTCCACCGACCCTGGAAATTACCGTCCCATTAGCTTGACAAGCCTTATCTGCAAAGCCATGGAGAGGATCATAATGGATCTCATAAATAAAGACATAGGGAACTTGCAGACTTTGGATCCAACCCAGTTTGGCTTTGTCAAAGGCAGATCATGCCTTTTAAACTTGGTTGACTTTTTCAAACAGTCACCAAGGCCATTGATGAGGAAAGGCAGTCCATACAGCCTACCTAGACCTGGCGAAGGCTTTTGATACAATACCTCACTCGGGTATCATTGAAAAACTCATCAACTTAAATGTAAACCCATACATTACAAGATGGGTTGCAAACTGGCTGAGTGACAGAACCCACAGGGTCAGAGTTGCTGGCGCCATGTCAGACTCAAAGCCTGTCACAAGTGGTGTCCCACAGGGCTCAGTCCTGGGCCCACTCTTGTTTGGCATCTACTTTTCTGAAGTACAAGCAAACACAGGAGGGTTATGGCTGACAAAGTTTGCAGATGACTGCAAACTGGGCCGTAGTTGAAAACACATCCAACACAGATATCCTTCAGAAGGGTCTCACAGAAACGGATAACTGGTGCCAGAGCCATGGCCTAAAGTTAAATGCCAAGAAATGCATAGTCATACCCTTCAGGAAAAATAAGGTTACCCCTTGCTACCATATAGGTGGCAATCCCCTGAACACAGAAGAAGTTATTAGGGACCTGGGAACCCAGGTTGACAGTAGCCTTTCATTCGACACTCCTATTGCTAAAGTAGTTAGGAAGACCTTCTACATTGCCCACCTTATCATGAAGGGATTCACATCTAGATCAAGGGAAGTCATAGTCTCCCTATACTCATCACTCATCAGACCAATGATCGAGTACAATGCCCCATTCGGAATGTATCTGACCCGACACTTGCAGCAGCTGGAGAGGCCACAAAAGTTCCTCACCAAAAGGATAAAGGGTCTCAAAATCTGTCTTATGCTGCCCGACTGAAAGAACTCCAGTTATATTCAGTTGCTTACCGCTTGCTCAGAGGTGACCTATGCCTGACATACAAGGCCATGTCAAACCCAGATTTGATGAACATGCTTCATCTCAAAAATCTAGATCCCTCAGAGCCACAAGGGCGGAGACTTAAACCTCGACATGGTTATTAATAGGACGTGCTGGAGGGATAGATTCATCACCCAAAGACTCCCTATGCTGTGGAACAAAATCCCGGTTTATGTGAGGCAGAGCACCTCGCTGGCCTTGTTCAAGAGGAATCTTGACCAATGGATGGGAGATCGCAGATACACCCCAGGGGTTACCTCAGTGTCACTACTCGACAGAGGCACAGCAAAATAATGGGCATAGTTTCTCCAAACTAAAGGGGTGGCGTAAGCCACAAAACTATGGGCTAGGCTTATAAATGCCCTCGGGCAGATAGCCTAGTATGAACCTATGAACCTATGAACCTATGAACCAATCATGGTGTAACCACAGGCTGCATCCTAGCTGACTGGAAATTTGCCACTGTTATCCCCTTCCAAAGAGCAGGTGTGTCCACTGACCATGGGAACTATTCACCTATTAGCCTGACTATCTATATGCAAAGCCATGGAGCAAATCATCATGGATTGTATCAACAAAGATAGAAGAAATCTAAAAACACATGACCCTACACTATTTGGATCTTTGAAAGGGAGATCATACCTGTTAAACTTAATGGACATCTATGAGGCAGTCACCAGTGACCTGGATGAGGGGACATCTGTGCATACAACCAACTGGACATAGCCAAGTCATTTGACACTATCCCCCACTCAAGCATATTTGACAAACCCAGCCAGCTAGCCATCAACACTAACTGGCTCACTGATAGCACTCATATAGTCAGAATAGGGGTATCCAGCTCCAGTAGCAGAGCTGTAACCAGTGGTGTTTCTCAGGGTTCAGTCCTGTGTCCTCTAAGGTTTGGAATCCATTTATCCAACATACAAACACAAAGTGAATGTCTGTAGCTGACAAGGTTTGCTGATGCCTGCAAACTGGGAGTGGTCATAGACTCTCCAAATTATGTCAACATCCGATAAGAGGGCCATACATGACCAAATGATTGTTGATACAATCATGGCATTAAGCTCAATGCAAATATATGTAGTATCTTTTTTTCCTGTATGAGCAATGATCCTGCTAAGTAGCATATCAGTAGCAGTACCTTAAGTACATACTCAGGGGTGAGAGACCTGGACACATAGACATGACAAACATGTTAACACCTACCTTACCTTAGATCACCATGTCTCCACAGTGGTAAGAAGAGCAATGACCATTTTGTTATGTACGTTTCCAAGCACCAGTGGCAATTACAAAGATAACAAAGGTTCCTTACAAGGGAAATTCATGTCTTCAGCATTTTTCCTACAGGGATCATCTGAAATCACTGTAACTTTAGTTTGTGTCATACAGACTACTCAGACGTGATCTCTGCCTTGCATATGAGGCAATCTGTGACCCTACTTTTTTGGTAATGCTACATATCTGTAAGTCAAATGGTACATGAATTACTCACTGTAAGGACCTTAACTTGGTATGTGACATCAATAAAACATGCTGGAGGGAGAGTTATGTCTACCAGGGTTTAACAAGCCTTTGCAACAGACTCCCACTTAATGTCAAACAGTGCACCTCATTGGCCCTCTCAGATGCAATCTGTATGATTGGATGGGTGACCACAATTTCACCATGGGGGATTCTGCCTGCCCCCCCATAGGCTGATGTAAAATGTTTTGACTGACATCTACACACACTCCAAGTTGGCTACAATGAGATTGGAACCTCTACCTATCTAGTCTATGCACTACAGATCACGGTACTTAACACATATCCTACGGCTCAAGTCTAACATTGATGTGTCTTTAGGTACTCTTATGCTAGATGAAATATGCAGGCCTTGTGACGGACAGAAATTTTGAGGCCTGCATCACCTGCTACATCCAAAACACTGCAAAACACTGCCTCTTTCTAAGTCAGTGTGGTAATTATATATGTTTTCTAGGGGAAATGCCCATATACACACAGACAAAGCAAGTTAGATCTATTGAGATTAGAACCCCTACCTACCTAGTCTTACACACTACAGATCATAGTACTTAGCGCATGAACCACAGCTTAAGTCTAGTATTAGGATGGCTGCTGGTAGTCTTATGGTAGATGATATCAGCAGGCCTTGTGGAAGACATGGGTTTGCAGGACTTTGTCAACTGTAAGGGCCAAAACATATCTATGCATTGCAGTTTGGAAGTCACTGAGGTATTCACACTTGTTTTGCAGAGAGATGCACATATACACAGAAACACATCAAGTGGGCTGGTGTGAGATTAGAATCCCAGTCTATCTAGTCTTACACACTACAGATGATAGTATTTAACACATGAGCCACAGCTTAAGTCTGACATTAGGATGACTGCTGCTAGTCTTATGGTAGATGACATCAGCAGGCCTTGTGGAAGACAGGATTTGGAGGTCTGCATCAACTGTAAGAGCCAAAAGGTACATATCCATTGGAGTTTGGAAGTCAGTGGGGAGTCACACTTGTTTTGTAGGGAGATGCACATATACATACAAACACACCAAGTGGGGTGGAGTGAGATTAGCATCCCTACCTATCTAGTCTTACACATTACAGGTCACAGTACTTAATGCAACTACCATGGCTTAAGTCTACTTTATGAATGACTGCAGGTGAACTACTTGTAGAGGACATACAGAAGCCCTGTGTTGAACAGCATGTGCCTGCAGGGCGTCATCTGCATCTAGTAGCCTAGCAGTCAGGCAACTGTTTTTTTATCCTAGCTATGTGGCAAAAGTATCCATTTTGGCCATATATGTCTGTTTGCATTTGAATGGGCAAGCCTGTGGCCAAAAATAAATTACCCTGTTAATGCATGAGTATGTTAACATTAACTCATTCACTTGTTGGTGTATGTGTACGATAACTACTGTGATCTGTAGTGTGTAAGACTAGATAGGTGAGGTTCTAATCTCACTCCAGGCCACCTGGTGTGTTTGTATGTGTGTGTGTGTGTGTGTATCTCCCGGCCAAACAAATGAGACTCCCTCAGTGACTGCCAAACTGTAGTGGTTCTGCACTTTTTGGACCTTGCAGTTGATGACAGCCTCCAAACTCTTGTCGTACACAAGGCCGGCTGTTGTCATATACATTAAGGCTACCAACTACCATTCTAATGTCATACTTTAGCTGTGGCACATATGATTACTGCTATGATTGGTAGTATCTAAGACCAGATAAATATGGGTTCAAATCTCACTCCAGACCACTTGGTGTGTATGCATGCATGTGCATCTCCCTGCCACTCCCTGACAAATGAGACTCCTTCAGTGATTTCCAAACTGCAATGGTTGTGCACGTTTTCGCCCTTGCAGTTGATGCCAGAGTCTAAACTTCTGTCTTCCACAAGGCCTGCTGATGTCATGTACTTTAAGACTAACTGCCATTCCAATATCAAATTTCAGCTGTGGTGTGTGCAATAACCCCTGTGACATGTAGGGTATACGACTATATAGGTAGGGGTCCTAATCTCACTCCAGGCCACTTGGTATGTGTGTGCCTCTCTATAAAATAAATATGATCAATACACTGACTTAGAAAGAGATAGCATTTTGCAGTATTTTAGTTGTAGCAGGCAATGTGGGCCTCCATATTCCTGACCACAGCAAGGCCTGCTGATGTCATCTAATATAACATTACCTAAAGAGATGTTTGTAGTAGACTTGAGCTGTGGTGCATGCATTAAGTACTGTGATCTGTAGCATGTATCATTAGACAGGTATGGATTCTAATGTCATTGCAGCCAACTTAGAGTGTGTGTGTGTGTGTGTGTGTGTGTGCTATGCAGTGTTCTGTAAACATTAATTAGT
The DNA here is from genome assembly GCF_019279795.1 of Protopterus annectens. NCBI lineage: Eukaryota > Metazoa > Chordata > Ceratodontiformes > Protopteridae > Protopterus > Protopterus annectens. The sequence continues at coordinate 138,693,134 of NC_056737.1, read as the reverse complement.
AGTGGTGCTATTCACACTGTAGCCAGATGTGCGCTTGTGGATGTTAGAGCATTTTGCATAAGCTTATGGGATCTTAGGATCATAGCACTTTACCTGCCTAATGCCCCTAGGGACCTTACAACACTAGCCAAGTTCTTACCATTATTTACACGATCAGCACATATTGCCTCTGTCCATGAGGGACACAGACAGAAGTCCTGTGGTGAAATGACAGTCACCCAGTAAATCATACAGGTTGCATATGATGAGAGCCAATGAGGTGCTCAGTTTGTCATTAGGTGTGAGTCTGTTTCAGAGGTTTGTTAATGTCCAATAGATATATCTCTCACACCAGCATGTATTAGTAATGTCACATACAAGGTTAATGTCCTTAAAGTAATCCATGTACTATTACAAACACACACACACACACATATATATATATATATATATATATATATATATATATATATATATATATATATATATATATGACATTGCCCCATATGCAAGGCAGAGATCACTTCTGAGTAGCCTATTTTACACAGGCTAGAATGACAATTATTTCAGACAATCCCCATAGGACAGATACTGAAAACATGAAGTTCCCTTGTAAGGAACCTTTGTGCTGTGTGCAATTGCCACTAGTGCTTGGAAAGGTACATGACAAAAAAGCCATTGCTCTCAAATATTGGCCTGCTAGGGTAAGAGTACAGGGAGGTTATAACTATGTCATTTTCATGTGGCAGTGGCCTCAGTTATGACATAAGCAAGAAATAATTCCCATCTTAAACTACTTCAACTACTCTACCATAGACTGGGTGAAGTATTCCTGTACTATGCACTGACCCATCAATTCCTTGACTTCATCAGTTCTAATGCACTAGACCAGCTTGTCTCATCCCCCACAAGGGGAGATAACATTCTGGAATTGGTTCTCACCAACATGGGTGAGAGCTGCACCACACCCATAGTAAGTTATTCCCTGGTGAGATCAGATCATTGGTCTTTCCCATTCAAACTTTCTATCATGCCCAACACCCCCTCCCCAGCCATAACCAGTCTAAAAAACTTCTCAAAAGCTGACTACAGTAGCTTCACACCACCTCCCCTCTCAGAGGATGTAGACAACTATGCTGAACTATATGCCGATGCAGTATACAAGCACCTGTACAACTGCATGGACTCAGCCATACCCAACAGAACTAAAACCTGCTCCTCAAGGAAACACAAACCTATCTGGCAGACATCCTCTATCAACAGGCTTTAACAAAAAAAGGAAGAAACTGTTGTCCAAGGGTAAAAAGCACAAATTCCCAAATGGAAAAACTCCCTCCTTAGCCTCAACAAGCATATTAGATCACTAGTCAAAACCTCCAAAGCCAATTATGAATCAAAACTAGCCTACGAAACAAAGGGAAATGACAAAGCTTTCTTCAGTTACATCAGGAACCTCTATGGCAAAGCCCAGGTTTGTTTCAAATTAGTACTTAATTGTACCACTTACATAGACAGCACAGACTTCACCCTCCTGTCCCCCCAAGGCCCATTCAACATCTCTAATACTCGCTCACACCTCACATCTCTGTAGATCAAGTGTTAAAGGCCCTGTCCAAGGCAAAGAACACAGCTTCCATGGGACCTTATAGTATCCCTGGCTGTGTTCTGCAACATCTCCTAGCTTTGCCATTAAGCAACCTACTCAACCACAGCCTAAGTACAGGCTTCATTCCAACAGAGTGGAGAACTGCCATTGTCACCCCCTTGCACAAAGGCGGTGCCACTACTGACCCTGGAAACTATCTCCCCATTTAGCTTGACAAGTCTGATTTGTAAAGTCATGGAGTATGTTATTATGGATCTCATAAACAAGGATACAAGCAATCTCCAAGCACTTGACCCCACCCAGTTCAGATTCATCAAGGAGAAATCTTGCCTGTTGAACCTGGTTGAACCTGGTTGGCTTCTTTGAGACTGCCGCCAATGCCCTGGATGAGGGAAACTCTGTACATACAACTTACTTTGACACAATCCCCCACTTGGACATCATCGAAAAGCTAACACAACTTGGTGTAAGTCCCTATCACATCAGGTGAGTGTCCAACTGGCTCATGAATAGGAACCACAAGGTGAAAATAGGTGCCTCCACCTCATACAGCAGACCTATCACTAGTGGTGTTCCCCAGGATCTGTCCTGGGACTCCTCCTGTTTGGCATGTACTTCTTAGAAGTCCAGGCAAAGCAAAAGGCCTGTGGCTGACCAAGTTTGCAGACGATTGTAAGTTGGGTGCTGTCATTGACTCCCCAAATTATGTTATCATACTACAAGAGGGTCTCACAGCAACAAATGACTGGTGCCAAAGTCATGGCTTTAAGTTAAACACAAAAAATGTATTATCATACCATTTGGCCAAAACACAGCCCCTACTGATTACTACATCAACAGCAACCCCCTAAACACACAACCTGTGGTGAAAGACCTGGGTACAAAGGTTGACAACAATCTCACATTCAGCCATCATGTAGCAGCAGTGGTCAAAAAAGCCTTTTACTTAATTCTTCTCATAAGTAAATGGATTGCATCCAGAAAACAGGAGGTTATTACCTCTCTATACTCCTCCCTCATTATGCCAGTAATTGAGTACAATGGCCCATTTGGTATGTAACTCTCTAAGCACCTACACCAACTGGAAAGGCCACAGAAATACCTCACAAAGAGAAAACATGGCGTCCAATACCTGTCCTATGTGGACATGCTCAAATTGCTATCACTTTACTCGATATCACACAGATTGCTCAGAGGTGATCTGTTTCTCACCTACAAGGCAATCTCAGACCCTGCCCTACTACAGATGCTCCATATTCATAAGTCTAACTCCTAGTGCATTACCTACTCAAAAGGCCTAGATCGAACATGCAATATTAACAAAACCTGCTGGAGAGACAGGTTGGTCTCCTAGAGGCTGCCCTGTCTCTGGAATAGACTTCCCATACACATCAAACAGAGTACCTCACTGACCCTCTTCAAGAGCAACTTGATGAGTGGATGGGAATCCACAAATTTGTCCCATGGGTTCCACCTGTGTCCCTCACTGACAGGAGTGACAGGTGCTGACTGAGGTTTCTTTTTTGGGGATAAACTCTTGGCTAGGCATGTAAGGGCCACAGGGCCATTAGCCTAGTAACCTTATATGATCCTATGACCTTACCACTGGGGAGACATGATGATCTAAGGTAAAGTAGATGTAAACCTGTGTGGTCAGGCCTGTGTGCCCAGGTCTATCACCCCTGACTGTGTACATCAGGTGTTGCTACTGTTGTGCTACTTACCAGGAACATCAGTGTTACTGATGGAAATTATACTATATATATTTGCATGAAGTTTACTTCCATTAATATGTCAACAAGCATTTGTTCATGAAGACCCTCTTGTAGGATATTGACATAACTGGGAGATTCTGTGACCACTCAAAGTTTGCAGGCATCAGCCAGCCTTTTCAGCCACAGACATTCACTTTGTGCCTGTATTTTGGTTAAATGGATTCCAAGCAACAGAGGACCCAGGACTGAGCCTTGTGGAATACCACTGGTTACAGATCAGATACTGGAAGTGGATTCCCCTTTATTGAATATGAGTTATATCAGTGAGACACTTAGTGACCCCTCTAATAATGTTACTGTTGATGCCTACTTTGGTGATTTTTGTCAATGATGCCTAAGTGGGAGATAGTGTCATACGGCTTTGCTAAGTCCAGGGGGTTGTATGCACAGATATCCCCTCATCCAGGTCCTTGGTGACCACCTCTTATATGTCCACAAGGTTTAACAGGCATGATCTTCCTTTCAGAAATCCAAACTGTGTAGGGTCAACTGTTTGTAGATTACATATATCTTTGCTGATCAGGTCCATCTTAATTTGCAACATGGACTTACAGATATGGCTACTCAGGCTAATAGGTCTGTAGTTCCCATGTTCAGTGGATGCACCACCTCTGTGCAAGGGGATAACAGTTTTCCAGTTAGCTGGTGGTTACACTATGATTGCAAGGAGTTCACAATACTATTACTAATCCTTGTTGGAGCTCATGTAGGACACCGTCTGGGATGTTAGCAGGTTTAGTAGATGCTGTGTTTTCTCATTAGAGAGGCCATTTGTGACTTGCTCTGTAGATATAGTAGTTATGGCATAGTAGGTACAGGACAGGTTGTAGGGATGGCATGTGGTGGGAACAGGGGAGTGAAGTTGTCACAGAACCTGTCGGACAACAGGTTAGCTATGTCTAAAAGCTCATTATATGTGGTATCATTGAGTACAAGTTCACCAACAATCTGGGCCTTTCCTTTTAGGTTACACGTGTAAATACACTATGCCTTGTGGTCGTCCTTTGTGGAGTAGGCTAATTTTTTCACATACTTTCTTTTTCAGGACATCATAACAACACTATTTGCTTGTTTTAGCTGAGGAGGGTGCACTTCCATTTTAGGGGGGGCTCCCTCACTTCAACTGTCCCACACTAATGTCCACCTCTTTTTGTCCAGCATGCTAATTGTACTTGTCCACCAGGCAGGTTAGCTGTGCCATGAGGAGCTTGTTTTCCTCCTGTCAGGTACAACCGAGTCTATGCAGTTTTACAGGTGCTTGCATAAGCCATTGGTTTAGAGCTTGGCATAATTGCCTGTTCCATCTGAGGGGGGAGGTGCAGTCAAGTTACTTATACCATCTAGGAGGTTATAAATAATTTGGTTGACATTTCTTACTGTAATTTCTGCAAGGGGAAGGTTCAGGTGTGATACTTTTAATGAGACTGATTTGTGGTCAGATCTCACCAGGGAGGACCTCACAGTGAAGGTGCTACAGTGGTCACCCATATTGGTAAGCACCTGATGCAGTCTGTTGTCTTCCCTTGTGGGGATATCATGACACTGGTTCATGGCATTGTAGTTAAGGATGTGGACTAACCATTGGGCAAGTGAGTTTGAGCACAAATAAGCAACACAATTGGTGGGTAGTTAAAGTCACCCCAAATCATGGTGTTGTGATGTATCTTGAAAGACACAAGTAGATTCAAATAAGCACAGTGGGTGTCTTAATTCATGAAGTTGCTCCTGTAGCTGGAAATGGCTTGATTAGGTGACCTTCCAGCAGTGAATAGCACCTGCAGTGTCTCCAGGGAATCAAACTGCTTAACCCATCTGGATGTGAATCTATGTTTAATGCATATGTCTACACCACTGCATCACCTTGCACATTGTCAGATGGATGTCTGAACATGTGGAAGGACATGTAGCCAGGTATGGCTGTGGTGCTGTCCATAGCCTTGAACCAGGTATCTGTGACTGCACAAATGTCTGCATATTCCAAGGTGGGGACATCTTCCAGTGAGTGAAGTTTAGTGTTAGCAGTCCTAGCATGTAGCAGCATAGCTTTGATGTTGTTTGAAGATGGCGTTTCCTCATTCAAAAGTTTTCCCTTGAGACGCCACCTATAAGATGCACTATGGGTATGTCAACAGCCTTAGCCAGTACACAAAATCCCAGGAGTGACAGGTAAAGACCATCTCTGGCAAAGCATCAAGGTCTGTTGAGAAAGTCATCCAAGGCTGACATGTAGTGGATCCCCTTACAATGACACCACACACTAAGCAAATTATTGACTTCAATCATTTTCTGTGTTTATTGAGCCATCATCCTAGGTAAAGGTCAAATGCAGCTGAAAGCTATGAGCATACCCGCCGGAGACACAGTGCCATAAGCTCAGTCATGTCTCTGCATACAGTCCAGTGAGGTATGTCTCAAGTTGTACACACCAACAGGAACTATGACATCATCATAACATTACCTGATGTTGACAGACTTGCGTGCATGATTGGTAGGGCATATCCTGGCACCTCACAGACAGCTAATTGTGACCTTTCCCACATGTAGCCTGGTGAGATGGACATCAGTGTGTCTCATGATATAATCACCTGTGAATAATAGGTTTGATGTTGTGCTTTGCCTCAGGTGTTTCACCAGTGAGGCAGTGTGTGAGATATGATGTGTACTGTGCTCTGAAGAGGTAAGATTATGTGTAGTGAGCTTGCATTTGGGCTTCTGAGGTGTCTGTTGTTTGTGTATGTGTCTGGTAAGGAGCTCCACACATGCAGGTGTGTGTGATGTGGCTGAGGGTGGAGTAGGAGGTAAGGTGTGTATGTTGGCAAACTTCTCATTGTCATATGTACTGACTGGTGTGTGGGACACCATGGAACCAAGGTTTGTAATATAGTCATATCTCTCACATGTTGTGTTGATGTGGCATAGGAGTAGAGGGGTGGGGATGCTTTCCACATCTCGTCAGGAGTCATTGATAATGCCATTACTGATAGAGTCTTGCTTGAGTGTACATCACAGTAGGCCATCATTAGGCAGTGCCCTGACAGATGCTGACATGTAACATGTTCTCACCTTTATGTAGTTCTCCCAAGGTAAAACAGCACCTGACAGTGTGCCATAACATGGTTAAGTGAGTACGATGCTTTGCCAGGCATGTGGCCCTTGCATTAACCATAATCATGTTATTAGGCATGGTTGCAATAGCATACCTACAAGTGTGGCAATGTACAACTCCAGTAAAGTTAGGGTCATGCTGCTACACCCTTGGGGTTGTCAGCATCAAACACACTGTCTGTAGGCACTCCTTGCAGTGAAGATGTGGATGTCGTTGCATGCACAGAGAACTTGTTCAACTATGCAGTCATAACTTTGGCCTGCACCTCTGGCAATGCCTGACAGACAACCAGACAGCAAACTCGATGTAGTGTGACATGATGTGGGAACCACATGCTGTGGTGCTTGTGACATTTCAGCTGTGCTCTTAAACATAGTGTGGTCAGTACCCTAGTGAAATCCTAGGAACCCCGGAACACATAATATCTGCAAACTCAAATGATTGCTCTGGTTGCTAGTCAAGGCATTTACCTGGAGAGGGGTATGTGAAGCCTAAGGAGCTTTGCGTGATGTGGGACAACTATATGGATTGAACAAACAGGCTGTAGCCTGCTTCTTGTCTTGAGCTTGGTACTAACATTTTGCTTCAGGTGAGAAAAGAAATTACATGAGCATAGTATCCTAGGTGAAAGTGGTTGTGGTAATTTCCAGGCACCAGCAATTCAGGGGACTCCCATCTTTTCAGCATTCTTCTCAAGGTAATTGTGTCATTTCAGTACATACTGCTTGAGTAGTGTCCAACTGCAGAATAACTGTGTAAAAACTCTCTTCTTACCTTCACTGGGTGTACGTATTACTTTCCCCTCCAGTGTTTTCATGTGCTCTGTACAGGCACAGACACCTTGGATGACTATTTTCTGAGCCACCATGATGGAATTAACTGCAATATTGAGTTGCACACAGGATAACTAGCATGCAGTGACAAGCACAGTCTGCAGATGTCCCAGTAGTCTGATATTTAAAGCCTTGTAAAGGATTATCAAGGAAATGATCAGTAATAATGTACTACACCTACAGACACTGCACCAAACCCAGTTTGTTTTGGTCAAGGGCAGATAATGCCTACCCTAACTGGTGGACCTCATTGACTGTTAAACTATTCAATGGATGAGGGGAAAATGATTTACTCCACTTACCATGGTCTACTAAGGCATATGACACTATTAGGCAATCAGGCATTGCTGAAAAACTGCTGAAAAACTGTAGAGGTTATTAACAAACTAGTATGTCAGCCGGTGGATAGCCAAGTCTCTGATAGTCATTGTGTGGGATGGTAGCTTTGGATAGTCCACTGCTACAATGAGGCCACTCACCAGTAGATTTCCTCACAAAACATTCCTGGGACTACCCCTGTAGCCATTCCCTTCTCTGCATTCATGGCCACTGTCAGTGACCTCAGACAGACTACATTTACAAATTAGGAGCTGTCGCTGCATCCCACACAAAACCAACAGTTATCCAGGATGGGCTGACACACACATTCAGTTGTTGACATTGACAATTGCTAAATGCCAAGGAATGCACAATACTATCCTTTGGGAAGTCATCTACCCCTGGTAAGCATCATACTGTCCGCACACCTCCAACAGTTGAGCCAGTATTCTGGGACTTATGGACACTGAGGGTGATCTAGCCTTTGACTTTCACGGGTCGGTAAGATGTGAGGATTCATTCAAGGTTGCACAACTTATAGAGAAAGGTATGGCATGTAAATCCCAGAATGTCATTGTTACACTGTATTTGGCACTCTTTCACACCTGTCATTGAGTGCAATGCCACCTTTGGTATGTAACTAACCAGGCATATATGACAACTGTAACAGCCACAGAGGTTCCACAGTAAACCAATACAGAGTGTACATAACATGTCCTATGCAGACTGTGTCAAGGCCATAACTGTGTATTCTGTCTCCTACATGCTTTGGAGGGGAGGTATATAGTTGCAATACAGGAAGGTGTCAGATTCCACTATGTACCCCCTGCATATCCAAGAAAGGACTAACATGAGAAGTACCTGTTCTACACACCTACACTTTGACTGTGGTATAAATAGGACATGCTGGAGAGAAATTTATGTAACCGAGAGACTACACCCTATATGTAACAGGCCCCCCATCCATGTGAAGTTTATTGGCCATTTGGGCAGCTTTTCCATCTCTTTCAACTGTCTGGTTTAAAAGCCCGCATTTGCACTTTTCCCGCCTTTCCTTTAACTAGTCTAGTCCAGGTACAGACTTGCTGTATCCAGAACTGTTTGTAAGCTTCTGAGCAGTGCCAAAGTCTGCTCTTCAATTTTTCCCTTAGATCTGCTAGTTCTCCCCTCTCCTGCACTTTTACTAGCTTATTAGTCTAGCACTTTACCAGAATTCTTGTAGCAATTACTGTAGCACACAAAAGTGCTACCAGCACAAAACGCTCTACAAGGAATTGGCTCCAGTACTTATTATTAATGCCCACCCCTCCAGGCATGTCTAAAGGTTAGTTCCCTGTGCTTTCTCCTATTAACCTGGTGAACCTGGGCATCCTGAGGCAATGTAGAAACTGCCTCACATACACCAACAGCCCTCTGGTCTTACCTCCCAACACTCAGACTTGCAAGAGATGCACTCATATATCCAAATTGGAAGCCACACACTCTCCAGCCAAGACCAGAATAGCTCTTCAAGAAGAGGATGTCAAGACTTGCACCACACCACATGGAACGCATAGCCCTCCAGAGCACACCAGCACTGCCTTCACATAAAAACAGAAATCATACTCTCACCTTTGTGAAAGCTCTCAATAAAAATCTACCGAAACAGCAGAGACCTCCAAGGCAGAAATGCACTCGACCACCACAACACAACAGTAATAACGAGACACATAACTCTCCTAAACAGTATGCCACTCAGCCAAAGCCACTAAGGCAAAACAGCATACCCAACTCACTAGTCATAGGAGACTCAATAGTGAGGCACACTGATGTCCCACTCACTAGGTTGAATAAGGAGAAAGTAACGGTCAGCTGCCTGTCAGGTGCCAGGATCCACCACATAACGCACTCACTGTGGTCCCTCAATAACAGGTACAAGTATGACTCTGTCATTGTCCATGTGGATGTCAATGACCTGAGTCGTACCTCCCTAGACCGCATGAAAAAAGGCATGGAGGAGCTCTCGGATTTTGTAGCCCAGGTGGGTATGACCCTAGCCCTGAGCAGCATCCTACCATCACCCAGAATGATACCACAGTACAAGCAGAAAATGATTGATTTCAACAATTGACTAAGTTTCTGGTGTCATTCTAAGGGGATCCAGTATCTGTCTGCCTGGGATGATATGATTGACAGACCTCGATGCTTTGCCAGAGATGGCCTGCAGCTGTCACCACTGGGATTCTGGATACTGGTGAAGGTTCTTGCCACCCCTATAGTGCCTTTTTTAGGTGGTGTTCCAAAGACCAAATTATCACTGTAACAACTACAAAAAAATGCAGTCTGAGGGTCATGCTGCTCAACGCTAGAAGTCTAAATCTCAAAATGCACTCGCTTGAAGCACTCCTTAAAGTGGAGCACATCGACATTTGTGCTGTAATAGAGACCTGGTTCAAGGCAGCAGAAAGCACCCCTGCACTACCAGGCTATAACTCATTCCACACCTTTCGGCCCCAGAATTTAGACCGAAGCTCCAAAGGTGGTGGAGGTTCCATATTCATAAAGGATGCACACACTTCCAGACTGGTAGCCCAACGTAACGCATCAGAGATACTTCAGGTGCAGCTAACATTGGGTAAGACAGTAATTCAGGATGTAGCTTGCTATAGGTCCCCAGCCATGTGCCAAGACTCACACTCCACGTTCCTAAGCACCCTGGAGAATATTAGGGTCCAACCTAACACTCTCATACTGGATGACTTCAACTACCCCCCCATTAACTGGGAAAACTACTCATGTACCAATACACTTGCCCAATGTTTCTTTGAATACATTAATTCCAATGTCCTGGATCAGCTCATTCTTACCCCCACTAGAGGTAGCAACATCCTTGATCTGGTCATTACTAACATGAGTGACCATTGCTCTACACCAGTAGTCAACTCCTCCCTGGTTAGAGCCGACCACAAACTAATTGCCTTGGAAATCCACATCCCTCCCACCCCTTCCGCAGAGGTAACCACCATGAAAAACCTCTCCAAAGCTAACTTTGGGTCCTAAAAACAGAAGTGGCTAACTTCACAGCACCCATAATAGTTGCATGAACGCTGAATCATACATGAATGCACTGTACGAACACGTACACAAATACATGGATCTCACCATACCCAATAGAACCAAGACCCACTCCTCCAAAAAAAAGGAAGCTAATCTGGTGATCCCCTGCCATAAACAACCTCTACAGCAGATGGAGGAAATGGATGCGGAATAATGTGAAGTCCCAAGACTGGAAAAACACCCTTATCAGCCCAGTTTTGCTCTGAGCTACTGCACAATGGTACCTGCTATACTGAGCCAACAGATATTGCCATTATACTGGCTGACAGATTCAGTGCCAACTTTACCCCCCCCCCCCAGGACCAATCACAATACCAGTAGACTGCCAGGCACCCAGTATTACTGCTGCACAGGTTAAAACAGCACTGTCCAAGGCCAAGAATACAGCTTCTATGGGACCTGACAATATCCCTGGCTGTGTTCTACATGAACTACAGAGAGAACTGGCACCTCACCTGTGTGCCATGCTCAATCACAGCCTCACCTTAGGATTTGTCCCAACCGAATGGTGCACTGCTACAGTCATCCCTCTCCACAATGGAGGCGCGACTACAGACCGTGGGAACTATCACCCCATTAGCCTGATGAGTCTGATATGTAAAGCTATGGAATGTATTATCATGGACCTAATAAACAAGGATATAGGGAATCTCCAAACTGTGGATCCCACACAGTTTGGTTTTCTGAAGGGTAGATCATGCCTGCTCAACTTGGTCGACTTCTTTGAGTCAGTCAACAGAGCTGTGGATGAAGGCAAGGTGGTTCATACATCCTATCTTGATCTGGCCAAGGCCTTTGATACCATTCTCCACTCAGGAATCATTAAACCTCTTGAATCAGAGGCAACATGAGATATATGTAAATTACCCTTTAAGGATATCAGGTGTTTCCGCTAAATGGCATTTCTGAATGTCCATGATTTTGTCTTTTACTTTTACTTTTAAGTCTTTTTATTGACAATTTCAGGCCAATAAAGCCAAACCCCTCTAGCTGTGGACATGCATGTTTCTGCCTTCTTATGACATCATCAGCACAACAAGGAATGTTTGACTTTTGGATGCACAAGGTAGTCATACCAAACTGATGTCTATAAACCTAAGGGAGTCTACAAAATATCCCAAATAACAAACTAAAACAATGAGGTCACACAGGAAAACCAATTGGTTAAAAACACAAAAAGAAAAATCCTATCAAAGCTATATTACATATATCCCATGTTGCCTCTGATTCAAGAGGTTTAAGGTATGTCACAGTGGAAATTCTAGCTTTGCTAGATTGTTCTTGTTATGTTTGCAACCAGTTGGTTTTCCTATGTGACCTTTTACTCATTGTTCCACTCAGGAATCATAGAAAAACTCACTAAGTTAGGCATTAACCCCTATATCAGTAGGTGGGTTGCAAATTGGCTCACAGATAGAACCCACATTGTGAAAGTAGCTGACTTCAAGTCAGACTGCCAACTAGTCACAAGTGGAGTCCCACAGGGTTCGGTCCTGGGTCCTCTCCTGTTTGGTATCTACTTCTCAGAAGTCCAGGTCAACACGAAGGGACTCTGGCTGACAAAGTTCACAGACAATTGCAAGTTGGGAGCTATTATTAACTCCCCAAGTGATGTTGACATCCTACAGAATGGCCTCACTGAGACCAATGACTGGTGTCAGAACCATGGCCTTAAGCTCAATGCCAAAAAATGTGTTGTCGTCCCATTTGGGAAAAACCCAGTTCCCAAGAATTACCACATTGATGGTAGTTCACAGAACACAGAAGGTGTTAGAAGAGATCTGGGAACACAGGTTGGCAGCAACCTCTCTTTTGAGCACCACATTGCCACTGTGGTAGGAAAGTCCTTCTGTGTGGCACATCTCATTACTAAGGGTTTTGCATCCAGGAAGAAAGAGGTTATTGTCTCCCTCTACTCTTCCCTCATTAGGCCAATCATCGAGTACAATGCCCCATTTAGCATGTGCCTCACTAAACACCTGCAACAACTGGAGAGGCTGCAAAAGTACCTCACAAAGAAGATCCTAGACCTTAAACACTTGTCCTATATGAACAGACTCAAAAAACTTCAACTATTCTCTGTCTCATATTGTCTTCTTAGAGGCAATCTCTGCTTGACTTACGAAGCCATGTTTGACACAGAAATTCTACATCTAAAGAAATCCCAATCCCTCCACACCACATGTGCCAGAGACCTCAACCTCATTACCACAATCAACAGAATGTACTGGAGGGACAGGGTCATAAGCCAGAGACTGCCCATGCTATGGAACAGACTTCCCATACATGTCAAGCAGAGCAGCTTGCTGACCCTCTTCAAGAGAAATCTTGATGAGTGAGTGAATGGGAAATAGAAAGTTCACCCTGGGGATAACTCCAGTGGCTCTACTCGACAGAGGCACTGGGAACTAAGGTTGGGTGGCACGATGCCAGGGTAATCCTATGATTAGGCTTTTAAAGGCCCCATAGCTGACTGGTTTAGGACATGTGTCTAATGGGCAGAGGGAAATTGTAGATGGTTCATTTCTCACTCCAGAGCTTGTAGCTGTTTCAGCTCCCAAAACTCTGCTTACACTTAACAAGGGTATCTGACTTTGATTGAGACTAGGGATGCTTGGCTAGGCTGAAAGAAGCCATTGTTCTTGTTAGCCCATTACGCACATATGCATATATGGAGCCATACACCTATACTGCTTTACCTTTCTGAAGACATTTCTCTTCTGTGCTGACATTCCATCCTGTGTTCTGATGTTTGTGGGTTTATTGTACCTGTGTACCCATAGGTGTGTCCTACACAATCCTGAAACTGACACATAAACAGTTCTATGAGACACCTTTCATTGTGTAAGTATACAGCCATTACAGCATCATCCAACTTAATGTACACAAAATAATCAGGTTTAATCATTACAAGTGGTGCCTACAATATCTGTCAGTGACCAGTACAAGTGATATGGCAAAGGCAACAATGGATGAAACAAATACATAGTAATTTACAGTCACCCTGTGCATTAGACACATAGCTTCATTTCCTTGCATTGATGACAAGGATGACAGGGATGTGGTACCGGTATCATCACTTGCACAGGGTGTTTTGTGTGGGTGCAGAGGCCTAGGCTGACCCAATAGGTTGGCAAGCGTGCATGTGAGTCAGGAAGGGAAACAGGCAAGATGGACCATGGAAATATGGTGTATGTGTCTGTAGGTGACCTGATTGTGACAGTGGTGTGTGAGGGTTTGCATGAACACAGTCAAGCTCAGTGCTAGCCCTGTCTATCTGTATATTGGACAGCTTTGAGCAGTGCTTGGTAGAGCTGAGAGTTCACCATCTTTGCCCTCGAACACAGAAATTGCCTCTGCCAAGAGTTGCCCTGGCACCCCTATGCCCAAGGTCATAAGTGGGGCTACTAGCTGAGGGTGACTGTGTCTGCTGGGATGGGATCCTCCACGGGAATGCCTAGGACCATGAGTGCATGGCCTGCCATGTCTTGGTGTGGACAGCACACTCCCCTCTGGAGCGCTGGATATACTGCCACTATGGGAGCATGATTGTGCACAGCCATGTGAACTCTCAGCTGATGTAGTTGCTGACCAACATACATGAGTCCAACACTCAACTCCAACCAGACATTCCATCACAGACAATGTGCCTTCCAAAACAGGTAGTGTGCTATCTGTCTCAGACCAACATCTTTCCACTGTGTCAGTCAACCAATCCAAGGTATCAGCAATGCGGTGGAGGCAGTCATGGATGTCAGACTGTGCAGCATCCATAACCCTGAAAATTCATTTAGAGTTCCTTTTGGAATGTGCCTATACCTCCATGATGACCCTAAACATACACTGAGTGACACATGATGAGACATCTGCAACAGGTGGTGGAGGGACAGCAGGCCTCCTATGAGCACCCCTATCAATCCACCTGTGTGGAACCTTGCCAACTCTTTGGTTTTGGCCATTATCAACCTCACTGCAGACATAGTAGCCACACTTTCTTGTCCAATGTCCCGATCCTCCAACTGTCCAATATCTGTGGCCTCAGAGGACTGGGTATGTAGAGGCATACTGACTGTGTACAATGATAATGAGGGCAGAAGAGGAATGTAAATCTTTGTGACCGATTCAGCCCTTGCAATCCCTACCTTTGCCTCTCTTTGGCCACCATCATCTTCAGTGTCTGTAGAGACACTGACACCAGGTTGTGAAGAGGATAGAAGCTGTTTACACTGCTGTCACTATTACAGACTTGTTTAACCCCCAACCTCATATAGTAGGATATGAGGACATTCTTTTCTAACAAACATCTGTAGTTATTTGTAAGTAAAAGCTCTGTACATAGGAATCTCATGAGCAACAATGATGTACACTGTTGACATTTGGCAAATCTCTGCAAAGTTGACACATATGGCAATCTGTGATTTCCTGACAATGCTGTGAAATCTGTCAATGTGCTTAGACCTACAAAGCACAGGTATGACTCTAAAGTGTGTACAGTCAAAAAATATCTGCATTTGGCAATCATGCAGACAGTACATCAATCCAGCCAGCAGGCTTGGGATGACACTTTAGCAAATACAATGCAATAAATCCACATCTCTAACAAAACAGTGTTGTGCTTACCAGGAGCAGGACCATGGTTTCGTCCTATTCCTGCTGGTTCTGTGAAAATATCAGGGAGAGGTTATGTAAACAGCACCACATGTTGCACAATAACAGGGTAATACTTCCAAAGATCCCACATTTACAGTAGCTACTATGTTAATTGGTATGTTGGTCACAATCTGAGCATGACATTCAAAGTGCTGCTAACCTCCCTCTCCCCAAGAAAAACACCTGACACCCACGTAAAACTATGTACACTCTGACACACTGAATTCTACAGTATTCCAGTGCTGATCCAACTAACCATACCTGGATGCTCCTCTTGCATGGAAATGGTGGCAACCACATCCAAGACATACTGTGTGATGGATGCGTGCTAGCTGTACTGTGTTCCTAGGTTTGCCAGGAATTCCTCAGTGGCTGACAGTGGTTGTTCTGCTGCAGGCTGTCCACCAGTGACACTATGATCCCTGGCCATGTCCGCTGCTCTTCTGCATGTGGCATTGATTATATTGGTGACACAGTGTCACATCTGCTCATATATCCAGCTCTGGTGACCGATAGCATTCACATCACAAACCTGATCAGCCCACAGTTATACCCACTCTGCCATGTTTGCCGTCCACCTGGACAGCAGGATTTGATGGTGTTGATGCAAGGCCTCCAGGACGATATCATTTTCAGCATCTGTAAAAGGATCTTGACATCAGGGATACATATTTTCTGAAAGACAGCAAAATGGGAACATGTCAGGATCACCTACGTGGGAGTACAGTATGTAGAGATACATCAGTAAAGGATGGGTAGCAGTATTCACTGCTTGATTATGCATGTCATATTCAACAGTGTGCAAACATACAAAAGGTGTGGATGCAAGTAGGATAGTAGCAATAATAACTTATTCCTGTTTGTGCCATGACAGATACTGATGTATAATCAAACACCCAACACAGGAGTCCACTGTAGTGTGGCCTGTAGGGGTAACCCCCCCTTATAATATATAAAAGCAACCATGTCAAACAAATATCAGTGTACTAATACAACTGCTATCAAGGGAAATTTCCAGGAGACCGGTGTACCTACTTAACATAAAGCATTTACCCTTACTGTACTCTAGTTCCTATGTAGGTGTAACACATCTGGAGATCAATGACATCATCAGTACCAGTTATAAGAAAGGCTTAATGAGGTAATCCCCATCCCCCCTAAGTATACATCGATATATATATCGATACATATGCATCATGCTGGAAACAAAATGGTGATATACCTGATGGAGTAAAATAATCCTCTGTTGAAAGGTCCAGATATGTAAATGTTGTGCCAATGAGTTCACCCTGTGAAGTAACTCTCATACACAATGGTTGCCCTAGTTTGATGTTTGCCTTTTTAACATGGTTTTCATTATAAAGTGAATGCCTCTGTACCAATCTATGCTTCTGAAATGTTAATTTCAGCCTACACATCTGATTTGCAGTATAATTAACTAAAGGCAATCCCATGCAACCACTGAACAAGATATAAGGCATCAAGTGTAGATTACAACCCCTTTCTCATATGTTGGGGTGGGAATTACGGGGTAAACGTACATCATCACAGAGAGAATGTCTGTAGCAGCTACTTTTTACATACAAATGTGTGTGCTACAGGCTGAAGCTGAAGCTGATTCTGCAGGAAATATGCATAGGCAGAGAGGGTGAACATTTTGCAGGACAACAAGCTTTAAAAGTAAGTGTGGAGCCTGTGGCAGCCTTGTTGTATAGAGAAAGCAAGATTGAGGGAACCCATCCCACTGGAAATTAGGCTATGCGTTTAAGGTAAGTATGTTACCCAAAGGTATCACAAACAGAATAAAAGGCAAAATGCTTGGTATGTCACGCAGTTGGGCAGCTGCCAAGTCACATGTTATGTCATAGTAGTCCCCTGTTATGTGTGTGTGCTGGAAACCCTTGCGTCTAGCACAACCTCCATATATGTGTTACTTGTGCAGCTGTAGTTGTGTGTGATATCACCAGCAAATCATTGTGGGCTACATTCTGATATTACTGGGCCACAATTTCAGTACACACTTTGAAATCCTCTGGGAATTCAGGATAATGCATGACCTGACATTCTGTGCACTTTCTAGTGTTGTAATAGGAGTAGTTAAAAGTGGTCCTATCTGTAGGCCTTTGACTTATATTATTTAGAAGCAGACATTCCAGCTATACTGCTTTGGGTGGATAAATAGGTGATGAGACAGACATACACATCACAATTTCTAATGTTGATGTCCACATATATGTAGTTTCAATGCTAGCTGCAGCTATAGTTGAACCCAGGACCATGTGTACCAAAACTGGCATTCTCAATGCATTTTACATACTGAGCTACAGAGTCACAGTTACAGCAAGTGTATTTTACATATAGTAGATATCATTCCACAATTATTTATTGTTACATACCTCACTATTGTTACATACCTCACTTACATCTGTTATTATGTGTATGGCTTTAGAGTGCTGTGTTTGTCTATCAAGAGTCCCAGTTAAAATCCTATTTTTACATTAATGTTTTAGCAAGTGTACTTTTACATTTTGTACATATAATTGCAGGGTTACCTGCTGTTGGACACCTCACTTACTTTACTGATGTATTTCCGTACTAGAGTCCCAGTTACAGTACCATATTTCTTTTATTATTTTAGCTGATTTGCGTGGTGTGGGGAGATGCACAGCATTCCTTAAATACACTTAATGATGGGGGCTTGAGCATTACTATGTTTTGATTAAAACACCTGTGTTAATTAGTAGCTGTGTGGCTTGGCTGGTTCATCTACTGTTCTACAGGTGTGATGATTCTGGGTTTGAAATAGGGTGCAGATGTACTTTTTGAACACAATTAATAATTTTTTCAAATGCATATATCAACAGTGCGCTATTTAGCATAGCTAAGTGATATGGCACACTGCATCTTGCAAAAAATCTTTAAAGAAAAGAAAAATAGGGAGATACTACAGTGGTGAAATGGGGTGCAAGCAGGGGAAAACATGGTGAAAGGCAGGTAGGTATGTGCAGGAATGTTGTAGGAAAGAACCATAGCTATCAATTTCTTGCACATCAACATCTGTGCACGTTAACAGATTTTTAGCTCAGTTTGGATTGTCACCCCGGGTAGAGGGGTGAGGACAACAGAAGTCCATTGTCAAGCCAGTTGGACCAAATTAAGTGTGTCCAGTGGACATGTGTGCAAAATGGTCAGCTATGTATGAGACAGTATTTTTTTTTTGGGGGGTGCCCATTTTTATAAGGTGAGATGGAAATGTTGGGGATGGGACATAGGTACATGTGGGGAAGGTAAGTTAGGAAGGTGAGCAAGCGTTTGCATACAGACAAGACTGCATACAAGGTTGGTGTGTGACACAAAATGGGGGTTAACACCTTGGTTGGGGAGGGTGTTGTTGAATCCCAGTCCCATGGATGTCAGACACAGTAGCAGTGTGACTCAAGTCCTCGCCCATGGGACTGTCAGGACTGCTCCTTTACTGCTTCTGTGGAGGCAGTAGTTGACATCCATGTGCTGGGTGAGGCTTCCCCACCAGGATGGACAGAATGCTCTCCATCCAGCATAGGCATGCACCAAATATTCAGCACAGCAGCCCCCACACCATGCTTGGCAGTTCCAACCCTCTTCACTTCCACTCCCAGTGGGGGGACCAACCCCAGCCTCTGGGTCAATACTACCCAATGGCCCAGGTACTACAGGGGATGCAGCGAGGGGCTGCACCAGGCTGTGGCCCAGAGGACCATGGTGCCATGGCCGGGGAAGCCAAGGTAGGTGGATCACCATGAACCAGCCTACCTTGTCATGCTTTAGAAAATAAATATAAATATAAGGTGAGAATAAACATAACCAAACAGATGTTAGTATTAACATTATAGAAGATAATAATGATTAATCAAAAGAAATATAATGGGGAACACAACAATAAATTACATTAGCAAAATTATTTTAACAGCAAAGCAATATGAAATTGTACATAAGGCCAACATAAGAGGTAGTTACAGAAATGTATATTGATATTAAATCATAATAGTAAATAACATTAATAAATTAAAGAAGAGAAGAGTTGAGGTGAGAGAGAGAAAAAAATACCATTAGTGACTCTGCAGGTAATATTACTACACAGACTTCTACTACATACTTCTACATATGAACAATTTCAGTTGCGGGTACAGTGATAGCAACTATGGTAGAGACGATGTTTTACGTACATAGCTGTCAACCTGCTAGCATGGGACAGTATGGACCAAGCGCTAACACATGGTGCTATAAAGGCACAACTACAGGGGAACAGTTGTACATAGTGCTCATATATTAGTAGCAAGGTGTTCTGATAACGGATTTGCCAATAAATTGCATTCCAAGTAATGTCATTTATCTGATATTCAGGGATCAGACATATGGGGTATTAGTCATTACATTCCAAAAATTCATAACAGTTGAGAGGTATGTTTGTGTGCACTAAGTAATCTAGACAGCCGGTGATTTCTTAGTTGGCTGCCATGGGATTAGAACCCACAAGCTGTGACTACAGGGGAAATGTGTACTTATTTTAACAGTTGATTGGTGTCAGATTAGAACACACATGCAGTGAATATAGGAATAATTTATACTTATTTGACAAGATTACATCAGAGCACAAGCATTGTCGCTTCACAGCAAGAGGTTCTCCCGTTCAATTCTCGGCTGGAGCGCCTTCTGTGTGGAGTCTACATATCCTCCCCGCTGTCGAGTGGTGTTCAAAAGACATGCGTGAATGGGTGTGCCTTCGTTGAAGGAGGGGCGTTGGGCTGGCACCTCGGCACCATAAAAATCTACTGTCAATCATTAGCGGACCAGAGTTCTGCTGTGGCTACCCCTAACCAGGAAAAGCCAAAAGAAGAAGAACAACGACATCAGAACACAATCCTGTTTTAAACTTTATTGATGATGTTCCATAAAATCTGGCATTTATACACAAGGATAGCTGCCCAGGACTTCAACTACCTTACCAATATACCTTATTCCTCGACTGGGTAGAATACAGCATAATTTCAGACAAAATGGCCAGAACACAGGCTTGAACCTTACAGTGGGTATTGCACTACATTTATTTCAGACAGTTTTTTCTGCAGTATTTATTCATTTACATTTCACAATTGACTGGTGTCAGATTACAACACACATGCAGTGAATACACGAATAGTGAACACTTATTATTTGAAAATATTACATATCAAAGCACCATCGCCCTTTAAAATGTATTGATTAATGTTGCTTCAGGTTTGTAATGTAGAGCATGGATAGCTGTGTAGCACTTCTAATAAGTAACCCATATACCCTCGCCATTAATTGAGTGCAACCTACAGCATATTTCACACAGTGAGCAGACCAGAACAGTGACTCTTAATCTGGGTAGACCCCAACATTAACTGATGTTTGGAAGCTATACTACAGAGTACTGCATGTTTACCTGATTTAACTTGCTTTACCATTTCAAGTAGGCAGTGACACATTACTAAACATGTTACATGTCCCAGGTACGTCATACCTGACAGTTTAGACTGCAAACTCTATAAATAATTATAAAAGCACATTATGCATTAGGTTGTTACTTTGATATTTCCTTACCTACCACACTCTCACCGCATCCTGGCCAGGCACCCTGCATTGGACTGGACATTGTAAGCCCTCTCTTCTGCAGCTGTTGTAAGAGAAGC
>NC_056737.1:138632078-138667078 GCF_019279795.1 Protopterus annectens | reverse complement strand
GCCTGGGATGACATGCTTGACAAGCCACGCTGCTTCGCAAGGGACGGCTTGCACCTGTCACCCCTGGGATTCCGGATATTGGCTAAGGCTCTTGCCACCCCCATAGTGCCTTTTTTAGGCAAGGCTCAAATTCTAAACCTACCACCCTAGAAAACAAAAATGGGAAGAAATTGAGGGTAATGCTGCTCAATGCCAGAAGTCTAAATCTCAAAATGCACGCACTCGAGGCCCTTCTCAGTATGGAGAACATCGATGTCTGTGCTGTAACTGAAACCTGGTTCAAGGCTCCTGAGAGCACCCCGGCACTATTAGGTTTTACCTCATATCATGCGTTCCGGCCCCAAAACCCGGACCACTCCACAAAAGGAGGGGGTGTATCCATATTCATAAAGGATACTCACACCTCCAGGTTGGTGGCAACGCATGAAGCTTCGGAAACCATCCAGGTGCAACTAACAATAGGCAAAACTGCTCTACAAATTGTAGCATGCTACAGGCCACCCTCTCAAACTCAGGAACCCCACACAGCCTTCCTGAAGACACTGGAGGGTATAAATGTATCTCCAAACACCATCATATTGGGTGACTTCAACTACCCGAATATAGACTGGGAACATTACTCAAGCCCTAACTTTCTAGCCCAACGGTTCCTGGAGTTCATAAATTCAAATGCCATGGAACAGCTAGTCACTGTTCCCACGAGAGGAGAAAATATACTAGATCTCATTGTCACAAACATGGGGACAAAATGCTCCACACCGGAAGTATATCCCTCATTGGTGAGATCTGATCATAAACTAATCTCACTGGAAATCCACATCCCCGCCCCCCCCCAACCAAAAAGACCATAGTGAAGAACTTCTCTAAAGCAAACTTCACACTACTCAAGACTGGTGTGGTATCCTTCAAGGCCCCTGAGTCAGAGGAAACCACAACCCAAGCTGCGGAAGCCCTTACAAATGCCTTCTATGAACACCTCCAGGACTGCATGGATC
This sequence comes from Protopterus annectens, assembly GCF_019279795.1. Classification (NCBI taxonomy): domain Eukaryota; kingdom Metazoa; phylum Chordata; order Ceratodontiformes; family Protopteridae; genus Protopterus; species Protopterus annectens. Next base: position 138,666,083 of record NC_056737.1, on the reverse strand, counting down.
AGGCAATCCCAAATAAAACCAAGACTCTTTCCACAAAGGGCAAACGTCCAGACTGGTGGACCCCAGCCATTAACAAACTTTACAATAAGAGGAGAAAGCTATTACATGATAGAACAAAATCCATAAAAGGGAAGTCACCCCTGATCATTATTAGTAAAAAATACGAGCACTCATAAAATCAACTAAGGCCAATTTTGAGAGAAAAATTGCCATGGATTCAAAGGACAATCATAAGGCCTTTTTCAGCTATGTTAGGAACCTGGGTGGAAACTCACAGATATGCTCAGAATTAGTCCAAAATGATACAAAAATCACTGAACCCACAGACATTGCCAACATACTGGCAGACAGGTTCAGTGCAAACTTCACCCCTCTCCCCTAAAGGAGAGATAACTATCCCAGCCGAGTGTAGCCTCCCGGACATCTCAAATGCGCAGGTGAAAGCTGCTCTCTCTAAAGCTAAAACACAGCATCAATGGGACTGGATGGTGTCCCCGGCTGTGTGCTACACGAGCTAAATGAGGAATTAAACCCGCACATAAGGCAGCTGTTTAATCTCAGCCTTACCACAGGATACGTGCCCAAGGAGTGGCGTGACGGCAACTGTGGTCCCACTCCACAAAGGTGGCCTCACGGACCCTGGTAATTACCGCCCCATAAGCTTAACAAGTCTAGTTTGCAAAGCTATGGAGAGGATCATAATGGGGCTCATAAACAAAGATATAGGGGACTTGCAGACATTGGACCCGACCCAGTTTGGCTTTGTCAAGGGAAGATCATGCCTTTTGAACTTGGTCGACTTCTTGAAATAGTCACCAAGGCCATTGATGAGGGAAAGGCAGTCCATACAGCCTACCTTGACCTTGCAAGGCTTTGATACAATACCCCACTCGGGTATTGTAGAAAAAGTTACCAGCTTAAATGTAAACCCATATGTCACAAGATGGGTTGCAAACTGGCTTAAGGACAGAACCCACAGGGTTAGAGTTGCTGGCGCTGTGTCAGACTCCAAGCCGGTCACAAGTGGTGTCCCACAGGGCTCGGTCCTTGGTCCCTATTGTTTGGCATCTACTTCTCAGAAGTACAGGCCAACATGGGAGGACTTTGGCTGACAAAGTTTGCAGATGACTGCAAACTGGGCCATAGTGGAAAGTGCAGCGGACACTGATATCCTTCAGAAGGGACTCACGGAAACAGATAGCTGGTGCCAGAGCCATGGCCTGAAGTTAAACGCCAAAAATGTATAGTCATACCCTTCGGGAAAAACAAGGTAACCCCAAGCTACCATATAGGTGGCAATCCACTAAGCACAGAAGAGGTTATCAGGGACCTGGGGACCCAGGTTGACAGTGGCCTTTCTTTTGACACTCACATTGCTAAAGTGGTTAGAAAGACCTTCTACATTGCCCACCTGATCATGAAGGGATTCACATCCAGATCTAGTGAGGTCATTGTTCCCCTGTACTCTTCACTTATCAGACCAATGATCGAGTACAATGCCCCATTCGGGATGTATCTCACCCGACATCTGCAGCAATTGGAGAGACCCCAAAGTTCCTCACCAAAAGGATAAAGGGACTCCAAAATCTGTCATATGCTGCCAGATTGAAGAAACTCCAGCTCTATTCAGTCGCATACCGTCTGCTCAGAGGTGACATGTGCCTGACATACAAGGCCATGTCCAACCCGGAATTAATGGACATGCTCCACCTCAAAAATCCAAATCCACCAAAACCACTAGAGCAAGCGACTTAAACCTTAGCACGGATATAAATAGGACGTGCTGGAGGGATAGATTTATCACTCAGAGACTCCCTATGCTGTGGAATAAAATCCCGGTCCATGTGAGGCAGAGCACCTCGCTGACTCTGTTCAAGAGAAATCTAGACCTGTGGATGGGAGATCGTAGGTTTACCTCGGGAATCATCTCTGGGTCACTGCTGGACAGAGGCACAACAAACTAATGGGCACAGTATTTTTTCATATAAGGGGTGGCGTAAGCCACAATAATTTGGGCTAGGCTTATAAATGCCTTAGGGCAGATAGCCTAGTATAAACCTATGAACCTATGAACCTATGAACCTATATATATATATATATATATATATATATATAAGCACAGCTTGGCATCGCTAAGCACCATGCTGCACATAAAAGATAAAAAAAGAAGTGTCCTGTGCTTAACATCTATCCAGAATTTTTCTGAACAGTCCACAAGTACGGAACAGCTTCTACACTGCTGTTTCCATGGATTTGATATCAGTGTTACTAAGATCTCCCTCAGCAGTGAGCCATGATTAATATGCATGGAGTGCTGCCGAGGAGGAACTTTCGCCATGAACACAGATACTTTCCATATATGGCCTACATGAAGCCTACATGGATTTTATTGAATCCTGGGGAGTATTATTTCAAATGAATACATCTGCAGTAATTTTGTTATTATACAGAGAGCCTGTATAGCTCTAGTGGTGTAATGATAGTAAGGAAGGTAATTATTTTGTATAAAAGACAGGAAAAAAAACAGCAGTATTTCCAAGTGCATAGTTAGCTTATGCAAAAGCTTAGTAAGGTACTGTTTGAAGGCAAACATTTAGAAATGTTATTAAATGCAAAGTCTTCTGACTGTATAGGGCAGTTGTCAAGACAAAGTAACTCATGAGTCACCAGGACTAGTATCAGGTTGATGTTATGATCACTGAAAGGCTCATTCCAGGAGAGATAGTGCAACCCCCTTTTTAGGCATGGCCCTTGTTTTAAACATCTGGTAATTGGAAACTACACATAATGTTTTAGTAGAGATTTGACTTGACTGGTTACCTTTATAAGATTTGCAAATGTCACAGGTAGCTCAAGCCAGACTCACAAGTATTTAAATGACTTTTAAATGACTACATTGATTAGAAACTTGGAGAAGTGTTGCATCAGACAGCTAGTAACAATGCCATCTGCTTATAATTCCCCAGCAGTTTGGGTTTAGTTACTTTGCATGGTCTGAGTACCAGTGCCATGTGTCCAGTACATCCTTAATACTGGGATTAATTTCTGCTGGCCATGTCATTCACATACATGAAGGTATGCATAAATGGGAAACTGACTGCAATTGTATGGCTGTGAGGCATAACACACTCACAGCCAGTACACACAGGCACAGATAAAATCATGTCTATATTGGAAAGTGATTGAGTCACATGGACCATCTTCACATGCCTCACTCAGGCATTCAGAAGTGCTAACTAACAAATCATATTACAGAAGCTGCAATTATGCAGTTTCAGACATACTAGAGTAACCGTTTTTTCCTATCTACTTAGAGAAATAAACATTCAAAGTTAAGGGCAGCCGTACTTCTCCAGCTGTAATCCCCAGTGTTCACTGACTGACCCAGTACTATCATCCATATACATTAATGATATCAATACATTTATCTATACTCAGACATCAACCATCTATGCAGATAATATTATAAAATCATAAAAGTGGAGCTCAAAAAACTCTACAAAAGAGACTTTACCACTCTATCATTCTGACTAACAGAAAACATTCTAGCAGTAAATGACATTTTAAATACTATTATGACATCTGTATGAAAAAATAAACTCTTACACACAGGCCCTCTAAAAGTGTCTACTCCAGTAACATCACTATGAAATCAGTAGAAGAATGTAAATGTCATGGGCTGAGACTAGATCTCACAGTGTCTGTCAAAACCCTTACTGAAAAAGTTGTTAAGAAAGTAGTTACACAATTTTGAGTTACCTACTGTGTCTCTAACCATCTCACCATTGACGTTAAGAGAGCTATAGCAAAGAATTTATTCATTCCAAGACTTCAATATGGACCTTCCATACTTACACTATATTCTGACCAGAAAACCCATCTCATAGAATACACAATTGTTGTCATATTCAGGCTTATTAATCTAGTCCTTCTTAATGATCATATCAGCCTTCCCATAAAGAAATCTAACAACCTCCCCACCCCAACTAGATCTCTACTCCTCTTGTCATGTCTAATCCTTATAATCCTGTATGAATGCAACTTCCATTCCCTGGGTGCTATACTGTAAGTGATGTACTTCTGCTAGTCTCTAAGAAGATAAGGAAATAGTGTTAAAATTCTAATTAGACCTCCACTTAATCTTGCTATCCATGATGTGAATTTTAGCAAAATTGTTCTGAACACATATCTATCTATCTATCTATCTATCTATCTATCTATCTATCTATCTATCTATCTAATCTATCTATCTCTTTCCTTTATTGATTGGGTTTGTTCCACTAAGCAAGTAACCTCTTTTCAGGGGGAGATCCAAGATGGTATTTATACTACTAGAGGAAATTTGGCCAGAGCATCAGGGAATGTCTCCTACTCGCATCTCGTCTTGCGCAAGTACATGCATACATCCCCTTCCTAGTGCTGTGGTGGCTGGGAGGATGGTCCATGAGATGGAGAAAGCTATAGAAGAAGTGGAGGCAAATGCCAGCTCAACAAAAATATTTATGGAGTTATGGAGGATTCTGAAATGATTATTCAAAAAGAATTGTTTGTGGAGTTGGAGGAGTCAACGAGAGAGGAGTGTATTATTATAACACCCAAGTTGAGAGGGTTGTGAGATGATATACTGAATCATATTACTAACCAGAGTGAAGTGAACCAGAAAATGAAGTGTCATGGGGAGAAATAATAGGAAAATACAGGGGAGAAGAACTGGAGGCTATTTTGAACTGAGACAGCATTCAGAAAACAAAAACATATACTGAGACAGTCGCAACTAGTCATGGGGTACAGAAAAAATGCTATAGTATGAAAATAAAATATGTAGTGAGAGTACAAAAAAAAGTAAATAATGCAATGAAAAGATATTGGGTATGGGACACTGTAATACTGCCTTTAGGTGTGAGTATACAAGAGGTACGGGCCTTTATTCTAATAGATAAAGATACATTTTATGACATTTTTGGACTGCACAGGGTTTAGAAAAGTTTTAGTGTGAATATGAAAAGAGACTGTGGTAAATGCATTTTTCTGAGAGACAAAAAAGAAAAGGCATATACAGTTTCAAGCAGAGGTGGAAAGAGAGACTTTGAAAGATTATTTAAAATATATTTAAAAAGTGATGGACATTTCAAAAGTTTATGATAACATGGGCTTAAGGAGAGGGGATGGGATTGTAATGTTATTTTAAAAATAGAAATGGTTAAAACTGTACATATTGTAAATGTTGAAGGAAACAGTGTGGTAAAATATTGGGGACAACCAAGAACATGTTTTTCTGTTTTTTTTTTTTTGGGGGGTGACATTTATTGAATAATTGTGACAAAAATAAATTTTTATATGTGAGAAATTAGGGTATGATGCAAAGAAATGTGAACTTGAATGTTATAAATGTAAAAAACTGGATATTTATTGAGGGACTATAAAGAAAAAGATAATGAAACAAATAATGTAAATGAGGATGGTAAAAAAAAAAATGGAAATTAATAAGAAATAGAAAAAGAGGAAACTTTAGAAAGGAAAAGTATGATAAAAGAAAATAAGGAGAAATAGGAAATATGAATAAATTCAAAAGTTAATGATGAGGATATAAGTTGGAAAGTGGTAATAGAAAAAAAAGAATTTTGTTGGTTAAAGAGTAAAAGAAAAAGGCATAAACATAAAAGAAAAGAAGAAAGAAAATGGATGCTAAGTATTATATTTCAAAATAATAATAACAAAGTTGTTTACAAAGAAAATGATTTGCTTTTAATTAAGGAATAACGAAAGCAACAATTTAAGATTTTTTCAGTAAATGAAATCATTATGAAAAGTATAACAAAAAGGATAGGAATTTTAGAATTTTAGAATGGTGTATTAAATGCCATGTAGACATAATTGTTTTGGAAGATGTAAGATTTCTAATAAATTTAGACAGGGCAAGATATGAGATGGAGAGATAGTATGGAATTTGGGACATGAGCTGAGTTCAGGAAAAGAAGTACTATGTAGAAGACTTGCAAAGATCCTATATACTGTGTTAAATAGAATAGAAGACTAACCATTCTAGCTTTAAGATAGCAAGGAAATTTTTCTAGAATTATAGTTGTATATGCTTATGTTATAGGTAAAAAAAGGAAGAATTACTTCAACAGATGTTAGATTATATAGTAGTAAATATGAATGTTATAATAACAAGAAATTTCAATTGTAATTTAAGAGGTAATAAAAAGAAAGGAAAAGGTATAGGATAAATGAAAGATGTTATGAAATGTGGCAAACTGGTAATTTGGAATAGAAAAGCATGGACATTTACAATAGGTACACTAAAATCTGAAATGGATTAATTTATAGTATTCAAAGAAATAAGTATAGCAGAAGGAGCAACTATTGTAACAAGATTCTCAGACCATTTAGCAATATGGATGGAAATAAATGATAATAAAGAATATATTATAACAGGAAACCAAGACTAACTGAAAAAGAATGGAATAAAAATGGAAATGAATTAATTGTATAATTATGGAGATGCCATGTTATTATTGAGGCATTTTATGCTAGTTGGTCAGAAAAGTGGATTATTTTTAAAAGGAAATTACATTTATTTTTTTTTACAATGGCAGAGCAAAATAAGAAAGAGAAAAAAATAACTCCATTCTATAACACATAAAGATGCATTTGAGAATTTAGATTACAGTGAAAGAGAATATTACAATAAGGAGAAAGAAATTTATAAAATGCTCTATGAAAAATTAAGGAATCATATAAACAAAGGTATTTTCTACAAGGGAAAAAGGAAGACATATATGCATATTTAAGTAAAATAGTGAAGGAAAATAGTAGTGTAAAGACAGAAATGAAAGATAAAATGAGAGATGTAAGGAGAAGTCAGTCTCAGATTCCGGAAAGTGTAGTAAGTTATGTAGAAGAAATTTTAAAAAGGACAGAAAGTAATAAAATACAGGAAGTAAAAAATAAAGAAGTTGAAAAAGATTAATTTGTTATAAGTGAATAGTGTTTAAACAGTTTAACATAGAATCAGCAGCAGTTCTGGATGAAACTGGATTTTAATGTATAAAAATTTAGGAGAATGGCAAAAAAATTGTTACGTTATTCTAATGGGTGGTTAAATGAAAGTTTGAATCATGAGGAATTATGTAGTGGAATATTAGAATTCATATGGAAAAAAGGAGAAAAAGAAGATATAAAGAATTGGAGGCCAACGGTATTAAATAATACAGATTATAAGATATTCATGAAAATAATACAGAAAAGATTTGAAAATAAGATGGAATACATAATGGAAGAAAGCCTATATGGTATGAAATGAAAAGAGTGTCAAGAATTATTAATGATAGAGAAATTGTGGATTATATCCTAAACAGAAAAGAGGACATAATACTTATGGTAGGTGATATTAATAAAGCTTTTGGCTCAATATAACATGAGATGATGTAGGAAATTATGAATTTGTATGATTTTAGTAATACAATTAATTTAGAATGTATGACAGCATATGCTAATAACAAAGTAAGAATTTTAATGAATGGATAGCTAAGTAAAGAAATAGAGATGAGTAATAGTATAAGACAAGGATGCCCTATGAGTAGTGCTTTATTTGCTTTAGTTATGAATGTGATAGTAAGGCAGGTTAACTGTAAAATGAAGAATGCAAAATATGTAAAGCAGACAGGTGTAGAGATTCCAGTATTAATGACATATGCTGATGAATTATAACAACTAAAAATAGGGTACGGATGAGAGAAGCAATATTGTGTGTAATTGATTGTTTGAGAAACTAGGTATGTCATTAAATAAAGATAAAAGAAAGGAATGGGAGATAAAGTAAACAGCAGGTATACAATTTACAGTGAAATAACGTTCTGAATTAGGAATACATTTTGATAAAGGGAATAAATCCTAATGGAAAACATTATTAAAGGAATTGAAAGTAATGTGTGTTTTATGGAAAACATATAGATTAGCCTATGAGAAGGAAGTGGACTTGATAAACTCAGTAGTAATAGGTATTTATGACTTGATAGATTCAGTATCAATAGGTACAATAGCATATGTATCAAGTGTGTTTATGATTTCAAAAACAGCAATTGTTAGAAGCATTTTTTTTTATTTATATGGGATTCTAGATTAAATCAAGTTAAAAGAGGAACACTGTATATGAAGAAAGAAGGACTAGGCCTGTTAAATCCAGGAGTGTAAGCAACATCATTAAATTTGTATAAAATGTTGAAATGGATAAATGAAAGAAAGGAGAATTTAGTAAAAAGATCATTTAAATATAAGTATGAAGAATATTAGGAAACAATAAGAAGAAATAAAAGAATAAAATATTGTTTTAATGAAGAAATAGAGAATTGTCAACAAAAGTTAAAAATATGTCATATAAAGATTGCTAACATAAAATACGATTGAATACTATGGTATATAAATAAAATGTACCAGAAGAAAAGATTAAAGCAAAAAAAAAAAAAAAAAAGAAAGAAAGAAAGAAAGAAAGGATGTAGTAATAAAATAGAATGTTGATTTTTTTATAGAGATTGGGAAAATTACCAGTAAAATATAATATTCTGAATAAAAATAAAAGTGAGAGAATATGAGTGAGAGAGCATTGTGGCGAAGAAGAAACTACAGGACATGTTTTTTTAAATGTAAGAGTAAAAAAAGTGGGAAAATTGTGAGCAGAATTTTTTTTAGAGATTTTAAGGACAGTACTAGTATAGATATGGATATGATTGAAAATGGGTATTATAAAAACAGAAGTAAAGAATCAAAAATAAGATTGGATAAAAAAGTGTTTGATGTAGTATGGGTATCATGGAATGAGAGAATAAATTAAATCTTGTTTAATGGGAAATGGATATCGTCAATAATATTAAGAAACTAGATTGTTGTTATGGCAACTGAGTGGGGGTCAAGTCAATAAGACTGTATGCAAGAATGGTAGGTTATGTATAGAAAAATAAAAAATGAAATTATTCAAATAGTTGTGTAATTTTGTAAATATGTACATTTATAACAATATAAAAATGTAAATATGTAGATAATATGTTATTTTAATAAGATGTAAATAAAGGAACCCTACTGTTTTCATTGTGAGGGAGAGCATTGTAATGCCTGATGCAGAGGCAGATAGGAGAAGCTGTGCATTATTGGAGGGAGAAGAGAGTTCTTTTGATGATACCAGTATAGTTCAGTCAGTTGGACAGAAAACTGTTGAAAAGTGAGTGGGTGGTACAAATAGTCAGCATCTAGCTGACATTAAACTTCAGAAACTTAAAAACATTGTAACTGAAAGTGATTTTGCGGGTTGATAGGTGAGAAACTAGGTTTATTAAACAAATGGAGATTCTAGAGAAGAGTCTGAGATTTCATGGTTGGATGTCATGAAAAAGGTTTTCAGAATAGATAGTAAGTTGTACGGAAAGGAAATTAGTTGTGAGTTGGATGGACATAAGACTATAGGTGGGATGCAGTTTGGAAAACTGTATGCTGATGCAGTTGGAAGAATAAAAGATATTGTAAACCTTATTAAAGGGAAAAAAGTTTTGTTTGGATAAGAAGGAATAAAGAAGAAATAATAGACAGATATTTTGTGTGGGATAATTAGGTGCTACCTGTGTGTTTTGAAGCAAAAGACATTAGATCCTTGATTCATTTGGGGAAGGAAACATTTTATGGCTTAACAGCTGAGACTGAAGACTTAATGGAAATATTTTTGGTGAATTTTGAAAAAGAGGGTTACATGTGGAGTAAATGTATATTTTCCAGACAAGGGACTCGATTAAAAAAATATATTTGTTCAATTTCACTCTGATGAAATTGAGTTAAAAGATGTTAAAAATATTTTTCTTTTATGTGTTATTCAGCTTCTGTTATTGTGAAAGTTAAATGTATTAGGAATGAAAGAATGAAAGGTGAAGTGGGTGTTATTTTAAAATATAAAAAGGATTTAATAAAGCTTTTACCAAGTGTTATATATGCAGGTGGAAATAGAGAAATTGTTATGTATATGCAACAACTGAAAATTGTTTTTTTTTTCTTTTATGGGGATTTCAGTCATCTGATAAATGAGTGTACAAAAATAAGTTGTAATCAATGGTGGAAGGTCATATGATGAATAAATGTAAAAAGGAATAAAACATGTGTAAATGTGCAGGCATTTTAGTCTGATTGTAAAAACAGTAAGCAATATAGTGCTGAACAGGATGATGAGGAAAGTATTGTAATGTCTGAAAGTAATGAAGGGAAAGGGAAAAATGTGTTAATGAAAAAGAGCACAAAGCAATAAAAGATGACATTTAAAATGTTATTTTTTTCAGGAAGATGAAGTTAACTGTATTGAGACTGTTGAAAATGAAAAAGAAATTGAAAGTGATAAGTCAGATCTTTGTGAAGGAAATCTAAAGGATTTTAGGAAAAGAAATTCAAAAGATGCCAGGTTAAGGGTGAGGAAAATATGATTTTATAATATGTCATCAAAGATATAAGAGAAAGATAAAAAGTAGTTTAGATGTGTTTCTTTCAGTTAATGAAAATTGTGAAAAATTTGATTTTGAGGATCAAGGAAGTGTTGGACATAAACTCAGAAAATATGGGCAAAGAATAAAAAATAAGGAAAAAAATAAAATACTTCCCTTAAACTTAAAAACATAAGGAAATAAGAAAATAAAAATTAAAATACTTCCTCTAAACTTAAAATGAAGGAAAAGTAATTTTGGAGTGCTTTTAGTAAATGGGATTAGTATTATATTGTAAGAAGGATGGGGAGATACTGGAATGGTGTGCTTAATGTGTGTAGATATTATTTTATAGAGGATGTAAGATTTCTGAATAGTAAAGAAAGATCATAACCAGAAAAAATGTAGGGTGGAAATTTAATAGAGAATTTAGAAAGTGAATGTTTTGGAGTAATGTATAAAATGTGTAAAAAATTTTGATGCAATGTTGGAAAGAATCAGAAGGTTGTGGATTTGATGTGGAAGGAATATGTTTACAGAATTATAGCATTATATGCATGTACAAATGGCAAGGAAAGATAATTTTTTCATCAAATTTTAGATTATGTGGTAGTTAATGTGAAAATTGTTATTGCAGGGGATTTTAATTATGATTTAAGAGGAAAAAAGTAAAACAAGGGGAAAGATATTTTATTTATTTATTTAACATTTGTTTACTGGGGGAGTCTGACTGTGACAGAGCCCATTTTCAGCAGAGACCTGGGGAGAAATGCTCCAGATGCATGTCTTTGGAATGTAGGAGGAAGCTAGAACACCCAGAGGAAACCCACACAAACACAGGGAGGACATGCAGAACTCTGCACAGAAGGCACCCCAGCCAAGAATTGAACTGGAGAATGTCTTGCTGTGAGGCAATAATGCTAACCACTGCACCACTTTATAAAATACAAGAAATGATAAAATGTCATGAGTTAGCTTTGTGGAAAGAAGTTAATGCACTTATAGAAGAGAATCAGTCTGATCTGAAATTGATTATTTTATAATGTCAGAAGGTTTGGGTGTAGCAGATGATGATACAGTAGATACATTTTTTGATCTTTTAGTAACATGGATGGAGATGATAGAGCAAGGAAGTATATTAAAATAGGAAAGTGAATAAAAAAGAATAAATTAAGGGATGAATTTGGAGAGTTGGAAGCACTGCAGCTATGGAGAGGTCATATAACCAGAAAGGATTTTTATAAAAATTGGTCTGAATGGTGGATTGGATTTAAAAAGAAGTATACAAAGTGTTTTTCCAATGACAAGATGATGTAAGAAAGGAAGAGAAAGTGAAGTATTGAAAGATGTATAGAAATGTACTGGAGAATTTAGAGAAGAACACAACAGACTATTATGATATGGAAAAAATGTATAAAATAAATTGAGAAAAATTAAGAGACTACTGTTTAAGCAGAAATATTATTTACAAGGGAGAAGGGAGGAGGTGTCTGTATATTTGGATAAAAGTTAAAGGAAGATACCTGTCTTCTCATTGGCAGGGGCAACAGGTGCTGACTGAGGTTTCTTATGTGGGGATAAACTCTTGGCTAGACTTGTAAGGGTCCCAGGGCATTAGCCTAGTAACTTCCTATGATCCTATGAGGGAGTTATAAATGTATAATGAGAGGAAAAACAACACTATCAAATTATAAGTATTGCAGCACATCATGTAAAAATATGTAGAAATGTAAAAAGAAAAAAAATAAGAGAAAATGGAAATTAAAAACAATTCAAGATCAAAGGAAGGAAGAATTTGAAAAATAAATTACTATTAGTGAATTTGATGAAGTACTTAGGAAAGTAAAAGCTGATTCAGTATCAAGTCCAGATGTCATAGGATATGAAAAGTACAAGAAATTAAGAGATTGGCAAAAAAGAGTGTTTTGTAAATGTTTTGAATGAATGGTTAAAAGAAGGGTTTGTTTATGAAGTTATGTAGTTGGATATTAAAATTTATATGGAAGAAAAATGAAAATTAAATAAAAAATGGAGACTTACATTAAATAATACATATTATACATTTTTTGAGAATAATACAGAGGAGAATGGATTATAAAAGAAAATATTTATGGTATAAAATGGAAGTGATACCAGGAATTATTATTGATGTTTTGAGAAATTGTGGAGAAGATACAAGTAAAAGGAAATAAGTGAAACGTATAGTAGATGATATTAGTAAAGCATTTGATGAAGTAGGACATGATACTTTGTGGGATGTTATGGAAAATATTTAATGGGTAATAGAATTATGAGAGTGTGTGTCAGCATATCAAAATAGATTGTCTGTGTTAGTAGATAGGTTACTGGATAAAGAAATATGCATGAATTGTGGTATAAGGCAAGGATGTCCCATGAGTGGGATATTGTTGGAATTAGCAATTAATATGATAGTGGCTGAAGTAGCTTATAAAATGAAAGTGCTAGATATGTGATGCAAAAGGAAGTAGTGATTCCAGCAGCTTTGATTTATGCAGATGATGTAGTTGTGTATACTAAGAATAAAAATGGATTAGGAAGTGTCAGTTTTCCTGAATGGATGTATAAAGAAAAGGAGAATGACCTTATATAAAGATAAAAGTAAGGGTTTGGGTGATGCTGTGAAAATTAGAGGGATGCATTTTTCAATAAATAAATTATCTTTGTTATGGTTAAAATTTGGGGAAAATTAAGTAGTTATGAGCCAATGAGAGGGTATGATAAAAGAAATATGTCTTATGTGGAGGACTGATCAGAGTTCAAGATCAAAATTTTATCTGATGAATTCTGTTTTAATAGGAAAAATAGCATATATGTCAAATGTTTATATGATTACAGAAAAATATCAAAAATAAATCGTGCAGGTAATGTTTTATTTCATATGGAGTTAAAGCTTGAACTCAATGAACAGAGATGTGTTGCATATGAGTAAAGATGGCTCATATATGTTTTTCAATGGCAGGATGATGTAAGAAAGGAAGACAAAGTGAAGTATGGAAATATGAATAGAAATGTATTGGAGAATTTAGAGATGTTATTAAATGCAGTTGTTTATTCCACTTTTTTAAAGTTGCATAACGTACAGTGTTGGTCAAATTAATAGAAATATAAGCAAATAATGGAAATTCCTTAGTTTCTTTAGTGATTTCCAGTCTGTTTCTTTCAGAAATTCACAAAATCATTTCAGTTTGATAATTCTTTAAGAAAAAAGCAGTTTAGCATAAAATTACTACATGTTGCTTACCTACTCAATGGAAAATTATGTCATAATGTCCCAGCACCATAGTCTTAAAAATGGGTAAATTGGCTGACTTAATGGTACAAGTGCATGCAAAAGTTGAGATTCTGCTCAAAGAAGGTGTTCCTAGATCAGAAATTGCCAAGAAGGTTGGAGCTAGTCAGACATCTGTCAGTCGAATTCAGAAGAAGATGAATACTGGTGAAGGGTTGTCGTCCAGATATTCTGGCAGATGTGGTTGCAGAAGGTCCACAACTCCTGAAAATGATTTATATCAGATCAGAGAATGCTGTAAGAATCACCAGGCATCCAGTAGGCAGTTGCAGGAGATATGGAACAACAGGTTGTTACAGTGAGTTCCAAAATTGTTCGGCGGAGACTTCTGGATGCTGGGCTTTAAGCTTGCAGACCTCTGAAGAAATAGAAATTGCCCAACCAAATGAAGGCAAAAAGACTGCACTGGGCAAAAAAGTTTTCAAAACTGGTCAGAAGAGGATTGGTGACAAGTTGTTTTCAGTGACAAGAGCATAATACAGTGTTCGGATCAGTACAATATGTCAGACAACAATCTGGAGGGCAGATGAGGGATGATTATATCATTCAGCGCATCAAGCACCCCACTCAAGTGATGATGTGTATCATTGTGAGCATCATTGGAACAGGTCAGCTCTACATTGTTCAGGGAAACTTGAATCAGGAACATTACAGAACCATACTACAGCAATGTCTGCTCCCTCAACTTTATGGCTGGGAACCGGGGACTTCATCGTTATGCACGATGGTGCCCCATGTCACAAAGGTCGACAAGGGACAAGTTTCCTTGAGGTCCATGGTAATGTAGTGTTAACATGGCCAGGTAACAGCCCAGATGTGAATTCAATAGAAAACTTGTGGGTTATTCTGAAGTCAGAGAGGAAGAGAAAGACCATAACAAACACGCAGCAAATGACTGAAGAACTCATTTCAGCTTGGGTGCGCAATGCTTCTATGACTGAACATTGCCATGAACTTGTTCATTCTGTGCTTCAATGAGCAAAATCTGAGGGTAATGCTACTCAATGCTAGAAGTCTAAACCTCAAAATGCATTCACTTGAGGCATGCCTTAAAATGGAGAACATTGATATCTGTGCAGTGACAGAGACCTGGTTCAGGGCTCCAGAGAGCACCCCTGCATTACCAGGCTATAATTCATACCACACCTTTCAGCCACTTAACCTGGACCAAAACACTAAAGGTGGAGGCATATCCATATTCATTAAGGATATCCACACCTCCAGGCTAGTTGCTCAGCATAATGCATCCGAGATTATCCAAGTACAACTAACTCTGGGCAAGACCGCAATCCAAATTGTAACTTGCTACAGATCCCCCACCATGCTCCAGGATTCCCACTCCTCATTTCTTGATGCACTGAAAAATATTAGGGTACAACCCAACACCCTAATAATGGGTGATTTCAACTACCCCACCATTAACTGGGAAAACTACTCATGTACCAACTCTTTTGCTCAACATTTTCTGGAAATCATAAATTCCAATGCCTTCGATCAACTTATCCACACCCTCACCAGGGGCAGCAGTATCCTAGACCTGGTCATTACCAACATGGGCGACCGGTGTTCCACACCAGAGGTCAATTCCTCGTTGGTCTGATCCGACCACCAGCTAATCAGCCTAGACATCCACACCCTGTCCCCACCCCCCCCCCATTAGGGAAACCACCGTAAAAAAATTCTCCAGAGCCAACTTCACGCTTCATAAGACAGAAGTGGCAAACTTCAGGACACCCATGTAGATGGACAGTAGAGGTACGACTGCTGAATCCTATACAAATGCACTTTATAAGCACTTACACGAGTGCATGGATCATGCTATCCCTAACAGAACCAAGATGCTATCCTCCAAAAAAAGGAAGTCAATCTGGTGGCCCCCTGCCATAAACAAACTCTACAACAGAAGAAAGAAACTGTTGCAAAAAAGAGTAAAATCCCATGACTGGAAGAACTCCCTGGTCAGCCTCAGTAAGAAGCTGAGATCCCTTATAAAATTTTCCAAAGCTAGTTATGAAAACAAAATTGCCACTGATTCTAAAGACAACCACACAGCATTCTATAGCTATGTCAAGAATCTCAATGGCAGCATTCAGATCTGCTCTGAGTTACAGCACAATGGCACTAAATATACAGAACCAACTTATATTGCCAACATCCTGGCAGATAGGTTCAGTGCAAACTTTACCCTCCCACCCCCTAAAGAGCCCATTTCTATACCGGAAGAATGCAAAGCTCCTGTAATCACGGCTGCACATGTAAAAAACACACTCTCCAAAGCCAAAAACACAGCATCAATGGGACCTGACAACATCCCAGGCTATATTCTACATGAACTACAGAATGACCTGGCACCCCACCTAAGCACCATGTTCAATCATAGCCTCACCTCAGGCTTTGTTCCCACTGAATGGTGCACAGAGACAGTTATTCCACTCCACAAAGGGGGATCCACCACAGACCCCGGAAAATACCGCCCCATTAGCCTAACGAGCCTGGTCTGCAAGGCCATGGAACGTGTCATCATGGAACTTATAAACAAAGACATTGGTAATCTCCAAACTCTGGACCCCACCCAGTTCGGGATTGTAAAAGGCAGATGATGTCTCCTAAACCTGATTGACTTCTTTGAAGCAGTCTCCAAACCCGTAGATGAGGGTAAGGTGGTTCACACAGCCTATCTAGATCTCGCCAAGGCTTTTGACACCATCCCTCACTCTGGAATTATAGATATACTCACTAAACTAGGTGTAAATCCCAATTTCACAAGATGGGTTGCCAACTGGCTCATTGATAGAACCCACACTGTGAAAGTAGCAGACTCCAAATCCGACTTCAGGCCAGTGACAAGTGAAGTACCACAGGGTTCAGTCCTGGGTCATCTCCTGTTTGGTATCTACTTTTCTGAAGTACAGGCTAACACAGAAGGTCTTTGGCTAATGAAATTCACAGATGACTGAAAACTATGAGCCATAACTGAAACTCCTAACGATGTGGACATCTTACAAAAGGGCCTCACTGAGACAGATGCCTGGTGTCAAAGCCATGGCCTTAAGCTCAGTGCCAAAAAGTGCATTGTCATCCCCACTGGTAAAAACTCTGTACCCATGAGCTACCACATAGGTGGTAGTCTCCTTAACACCAAAAGTGTGATAAGAGACCTTGGGACACAGGTGGACAGTAGTCTCTCCTTTGATAATCACATCACCACAGTAGTCAGGAAATCCTTCTACCTGGCACACCTCATCACAAAAGGTTTCTCATCCAGGGAAAAAAGAGGTCATTGTTCCCCTCTACTCGTCACTCATTAGACCCATTATAGAGTACAATGCCCCTGTTGGTATGTACCTCACAAGACATCCACAACAACTGGAAAGGCAGCAGAAATACCTCACAAAGAGGATTACTGGCCTCAAATAGATGCCCTATGCAGACCGTCTCAAAAAACTCCAGCTTTACTCCGTTGCATATCACCTACTCAGAGGCGATCTCTGCCTAACATACAAAGCTATGTCAAACCCAGAGCTGTTGGACATGCCCCACTTAAAGAAATCCCAATCTCTCCGAGCTACACGCTCTTGGGACGTATAACTTGTCACCACAATAAACTGAACATGCTGGAGGGATAGATTCCTGTCCCAGAGACTTCCCATATTCTGGAACAAACTACCTATCTATATCAAGCAAAGCTTCTCATTAGCACTCTTCAAGAAAAATCTTGATGATTGGATGGGAAATAGGAAATTCACCCCGGGGATCACCTCTGTGGCTCTGCTCGACAGGGGCATAGGAAAATAATTTTCTTGGGTGGTGAAAGTCAGGGTACCTTTTTGACTAGGCTTGTATAGGCCCTAGGGCTGATAGCCTTGTACCTACCTATGAACTTATGAACCTATAATGGCCAAAGGGTCATTCACAAAATATTAGAACATTGTATTAGAGCATTTTCTCATATAACATGAATTATATTGTTTGCCATTTCATGCACTTGTACTGAATTATATGATGAAACAAAAATAAAAACACAGATTTCTATTAATTTGTCCAAAACTGTATTAAACTAGGTAAAAGAAGAGAATGAGAGATTAATAGTGAAAGTGTTTAAATACAAGTACAAAAAAATTGGGAGTTGATGGAAATAAGAAAAAGAGATAGAGATTATATAAATTAAGAAATTAGCATTATCAAGAAACAATACTATCACAAAAAATTAAAATTGAAGATATAGAGAATAGAAGGATGTGATATAATCATGTGATGAAACAATATTATTATATAAATCCATGGGAAAATTTACCAGAAGAAGTGATAAATAAGTAAAAAAGTGGTGTACTAAGATTGTAGAGTGTTAGAATTTCCTACTGAGACTGATAATAAATAACTCACCGGTAGATGGGAATATGACATATAAAAAGAAAGTTGAAATAGTGTGTTTGGAACCAGGGTTTGTTGCAGTACACAAACAATTCCAAAATGAAAAACACACCTTAACTCCTCCAGCGAGTTCAACCAGGAACCAGTAGCTGTAGTGCTAAATGCTGAAGGCCAAGCAGAGCAAAACCTGAACAAACTTTATGACACTGCTTTGACCATAAATTGAACAAAGTTTATTCATAACGTATAAAATCTTAGCACTTTCACCTTGCTAAAGAAGGCATCGTCAGAGATCTGTGATATGTGTTTGTTTTGTGGGAGGAAGAAACTGCAGAGTATGTATTTTTGAAATGTAAGAATGGTTAAATTCTGGAGAAAGTGTGAAGAAAATATATTTGAGAATATTAATGACATCAGCAATATAGAAATGACAATGATTATGTACAGATGTTATAAAAACAATAAAGAATATGTGAGAACAGTAAATAATTTATTTTATATAATATGGGTTATTTGAAACAAAAGGATTGACTCTTTTAATGGGAAATGGATTTTAGCTGATGTATTGCAAAACATTAGACTATGACTGTGGAATAAGGAGTAGGGGTCAGTTATGGAAGAATAATAATGGTGATGGTATTTAGGAATGTGCAGATGTGTACCTGTAAATATGTATATTTTGTAAATAATGTTTTGTTTATGGTGTAGTAAAGGATTCCTACTTTTTTCGATAGTTGCTGGGGGATCTTTTACATCCATCTAATCTAGCACTAACTCAAGCAGATGGGGCCTCAATTTAACATTTTATCAGAAAGCACTCTCAGAAGTATAAAACCCCTCTTATGCTGCACTGCCTGTAATTGATTTATCAAGTGAGGGAACTGAACCCACAACCTTCTGCACCAATGGTGAGTGTGCTACCTGTTGCACCACTGACACTGCAGCTTAAATGCACTTTCTCAAGAACTTAAAGATTAGAGCTATTTGACATATACATTGGAAAGGGTAATTTATGAAGTATTTTGTTTGTTTGTTTGTGTCTTTCGGCTTTTCCCGGTTAGGGGTCGCCACAGTGGAACTCCGGTCCGCTAATGATTAGCAGTAGAGTTTTACATGCTGGCTTGCCGGACCTAACGCACAACCTTCAACGAAGGAACTCCCATTCACGCATGTCGCCACACAAAAGATGCTCTGAGAATCGATTTTGTAACTATCCTAAAATCTACACTGGAGGGACTAAATGGATTGTCAAAAAAGAATTTTGGCGCACGTGGGTGATATCAGGAATGATATGTTTACAAATCCTGTAGCTAGACACCTTATGCCAGACAGCATGATCTAATGGATCTTGAATTTGTAATCTCCTTTAATACCCAGTTTTAGAACTGAACTGAAGTATTAGTTATGCTAAAAGACGACATAATTTCTGTTAAAATATCAGTTACAGCCCATATGGGCTTGATATGGATATAGACTGACAAGTGTTTCTTTAAAAATTTACTGGAATTTGATTTGTTGGGTGATTTAGTTATTTAAATGTTTATCTTTATTTGACGGATAATTTGATGTCCCTACTTGGAAGGCCAGACAGCCAAGGTTAATTTGTCTACTTACTTTGTCCATGGCTCATTTTATTTGAGATTATAAAACATTCCAGATATAGGACTGCCACCTTTTTAGATGTTTAAAGTGGGGCATAGGGGTTTGTGGTGAAATCTGACATCAGAATTGGTGTATCTAAGACTTACTGTAATAACTGTCAAAGAAACACTTTAATTAAGTGAAGAATCTTGGGGCTGCTTGGCCCCCAGAAGCTATGAGTTCTGAATGCTTTGTACTGTATTTTAAAGCTTTTTTCCAACTGTTTGATAGAATGATGGCCTGAACAAAAATTATGATTAAAGAAAAAACTCTTTCTAAAAAGTACCAAAATGTGTTTGTGGTGCAATATTCAATATAACAATAGTTTTCAATAAAGTCAGAAGACAAACATTTGAAAGAATGCATGACTCACAGCTGGGAGCAGTAAAAAGCAAAGAAAGAGTAAAAGATGTCATGTAGGGGAAGGAATGTAGATTCATAGAGAATAAGTTAGCACAGAGTTTTGCCATTTGCATTGTATACTATAGCAATCAAAAGAGTTGACAGCATACCCAGCACTAAAAACATGTACAGATATAGTACATGCCTTAAAATGCAAGTCATGACTTAAGATATGAACCGTTAATGAAATTCAACCAGTAAACTAAGTATATCAAAATGGTACAGAAAACACACAAGGGATAAAAATAAATGTTAGATAACCATCTGATCATAAGCAGTTGATGTGTTCTTGAGATAGATGTCAAGATTTAACACTTGAGCTTTGCTTTGTTTTCCTTCCAGAGTGAATTGATTAGCACCTATATGGTTGGAATACATAAGCTGTTTACAGTCAAAAACCTTGTTATAACTCCGGACAGCAGACCAGTGATTACATTGCCAAAGTTCTTGCTATTCTGCCATACATCTTGTCTCACATTTTAGAGGAACAGCCCTGATTTTGCTTCATATTTTTGCTATGTGCGTTACCAAAGTTTTAATTAACCGAGGATTACAGACAATCAGTAATGTCAGACATAGACATTTTCATACTTATTATTCCTTAGAAAATGCATGACGATACAAAGGCAGTTGTTGCGACTTTTCATAAGTAAATCGAGGATACATTCACTCGCTAGAGCCAGGCATTATAGTTTCATGCTTCTTATTCTTTGTAAAATTAATATAATTTTAAATCTGCTGTTCTCACATTTCTTGTCACATACTGTTTCCCACTTGTACTGTCTGCCCCTTTTTCTTCTACTCTCTTATAGTCTGTTTTTCTCCCTTCTACTCTCTAATACTTTCTGTCTGTCCCATTCATTCTGTCATTCTCTCTCCTACTCTTTCCTTATCTGATTCTTACTACTTTCTCTGTCTAGTGCTCATGTCCACGCTCTCTCTCCACCACCCTTAATTTATCTTTCTCTCCCCACTCTCTCTCTCATACTGTGTTTCTCCTACTCTTACTCTCTCTCTCTCTCCCTCCCTGACTCTCTGTCATGCTCTTTTCTCTTTTTCATACTCAGCCCACAGTCATACAAGCCTTATATCTCCCATCATGTCTCTTGCTCTGTCTCTCTCATTCATTCTCCCTCTCGACCCCCCCCCTTTATCTCTGTAGCTGCAAGCCACTATCAAAACGTACCACCCATGAAGTGATGGTGTAGCCTTGCAACAGATGATCCTGGTTTCAGCAGGAAAAAAACTATTCACTGATATCAGTCTCACCCTGTCCTGTTCACTGCCAGCAGCATTGCCCAGTCCTGATGTACACACTGGTGCTGCCACGACTGGGAGGAAGGTTGTTTATTCTTTACAAATGTATTATTCTATAGCTTTTTGTCCATATTATTAATTGAATTTTTTATTTGAAAATGAGCAATAACATTTATTTGAGTAACAAGAAAAAAATAAATAAACAAAAAGCAACGGGGAAGAAGGCAGAGTAGAATTTTCAGGAGATGGAACTATTCTTACCACAGGGCTAGGCCATGCTGATGGCAAAGGTATGCCCCGGTGGTAGAAAGAAGAAATAATAAAAAACAAAAAAACATAACAAATAAACAAACAGAAATAATGAAAGGCCAAGTAAGAGTCATATATTCAATAAAATGGACTGTTGAGAGTAAGAAAGAGATTGTTATTATTGTGCAAAAGCACAACATTTCCATACAGGAGATATGTACCAAGAAAGAAATTAGAGAAAAGAAAACTACCTGCACAAGAAAAACTGCTAAAAGCTATTGATAATAATCAGGGGTGGCTCGTGCTATCAGTCTGCAAGACTGCAGCCCTCCCACCTAGAAATAAAAGAAATACATAACATAAAACATAAACTTTAAAAAAAAAAAATTCTTTTTTACCAAGTACCGGAACTGCTGTGCATGCGCGGACACACTCAGACTGCCCCAGAGACGCCCAGGAATCTCTGCGAACTCTGACTGCCTGAGTTAGCAGTCCAGATGCAGAGAAGGTATTTTTTGCCCCGCAGATGCCCAAGATGCCGTACGGTAGACGACCGCACAGAAGAGGAGCTCCGGACTGCATGAGCCGCAGACAGGACCAATCAGGAGAGAGGTAAGCAGGGATTTGAGCGCAGGACCAATCAGCAGTGAGGTAATTTGAGTTCACAGCTCCTGCAGGGAAGCATTAAGTCGAGCGCGGGTTTGAGACAATGGAGTTGGACCTGGCTTTCCGGACCCATTTACAGGTAAGGTGTGTGTGTGTAAGAATCTCATAGCTCCATTTAAGCAAGGCAGTGACAGCTCCGTTAGTGGAAATATCTCTGTTTGAACAAGGTAGCTGTTTATTCAGACCAGCAGCATGACCAGCTGTTTATTCAAACCAAAGTGTGTGTGTGTGTGTGTGTGTGTGTGTGTGTGTGTGTGTGTGTGTGTGTGTGTGTGTGTGTGTGTGTGTGTGTGTGTGTGTGTGTGTAATGCCCTTGTTAACACATAGTGGTGGGTAGAAATACTCAGGCTTGAACCCTGTACCTTAGATGCAGGTGGCAGGGACCTGAATTCCCTACATACCACTATTTGTAAAAAATTGCAGATTTTTGCCTCATATTTGTTCTGTTCATCATAAAATCTGTGGTTTCCGTATCTTCATATTTCCTTGCAAAGGTTTGAAGTGCAGTGGTGCACTGGTAGCATTGTTGCCTGACAGCTACAGGTTCTCTGGTTTGATTGTTGGCTGGGGTGCCTTCTGTGTGGAGTCTGCATGTCCTCCCATCCCTTACAAAGATGTGTCTGGAGTGTTTCTCCCTGTTCTGCTGAAATTTGGCTTTGTTTTGTTCCAAGTCAGACTAGTTTCCTAGTTAACAAATGTTTAAAAATAACAGGCATTTGAATTTCAGACTTCATGTTCTTCAGAAAGTACATGGTAAAACAAAACCTTTTATTCTAGCAATTGTCTAAGTTTATAACATGGATATTTGAAATTTGCCCATATTTTTGGGACTGTATTCTCCCATTATTGGCCTTGTCCAGGTATTTTGTGCTTAGGTTGAGAGCTATAGTGAGAACTGAATTCACTGAATATGTTTGGCAGCTGTATTCCCACATTATTGGCTTTTTTCAGGTGTTTTTTGCTAAGAGGTTGACAGCTATGGTGAGAACTGAATTCACTAAATAGTAGCCATTTAAGTTTGTCTTCCTCTGTTTCAGCTGATTTGGCATAGTGGTATGTTTCTCTGACTGTTTTGCACAGGGTCCCCTGGGTTCAAGACGTGGCAGTGAAATGTATGGTGGTAACGTAGCATTTTATTCTAGCAACTTTCCAACATTATACAAGCAATGTTTAAAATGTGTCCCTGGTTTTTGGCCTTTTGCCCCCCCCCCAATAAATTTTGGCTTTTTCCAGATATTTTGTGCTGCAAAGTTCAGAGATACAGCTGAGTGTCGAGTAGATTTTACAAGGAGCTGAGAGCTGCAGGGGAACAAAAGTTTAGTGCTGCTTATGCTAAGTCTGCTTGCATTGTTAATATCATAACAGGTAGTGTACTTGCTTTTGATGCAAAAGGCTGTGGGTTCTACTCCCACAGTAGGTAGATGCATTGCTGATACTGTACTGTGTTGTAAAGGGGGTGGATGCTACAGTCCTTTTTGGCAAAGATACTTAGTAACTATGAACCTGTTATCAGTTTGCTATCCATTCCCTATTGCTGTATTACTAGCTTATCATTTTTCTAATGCATGCAACATAGGCAATTTATTCTTCAAGGGCAACAGGCACTTTATTTGTAGATGAAACAATGACATATAAAGTTGTTTGCTAGCAGCAACCTCTTTATTAGTTATAGATTTCTTTAATGTGGATTTTACTACTTCAGAGATTGTGCATATTTACTGATACTGGTGGACTATAGAAGGTTGAGTAGACGTTTTATGATGGAAATGTTCTGAATTGGGCAGTGTTGTCATTGGTCCATGCATTTTGTTTCATTTTTTTACTGGAAAAATGTTCAAAACAATAAATTTAAAATGCCCTCTAACAACTGTACTGTATTGTACAAGGAATATAATGTAACACAGTCAGGAAGGTGTATTAAAGTGCATGTGTATGTTTCATGTTCAAGGGGCCTATGATTTTGTAAACAGCCCAGAGTTAATCTTTATCTGCCACTGGCAAAATTTATTTTCTTTGAATGTGGGTTTCAATGCTGTTTCAATGCATGCGAGTTTCAAGGGCAGAGAAGTTTTAATGCTAAGTCTATTTTCATTGTGAGACTGCATTGCTTTGTTTAATAGATATCTGTTAGGGTTTGTGTGTAAAATGCAAAATAAAACTTTCAAATGAAATCTAAATCATTGCAGAAGTAAAGCAGTATGCACATTACATTGTTTATGGTAAATGGGGCAAAATAACCAAGGAATGGGATATTGAAATGGCTGCAGGGGGGAGGCTCCATTCGACCATGATTTTGTGAGGGGGGAAGGGTAGCAAACTCAGACAGCCCTGGTTGAACTATACCTCTCAGTTGTCCATATTTTTGCAGAATGAATAGATATTTGCTTCTTATTTTTGGTTTGTTCCTCATAAAATGTGTGTTTTTCTAGCAAATCATTTAGGAATGAAGTCAGTAAATGACAGACATTGAGTTTCAGACGTCATAACCTTCAGAAAAATGCATGCTAATGCAAGACCTGTTATTCTATCAACTGTCTTAAGTTTATACAAGAGCAATTTTTAGTAGTGTTGTATGTTCCCCCAATATATTTGGCCTTGTCCAGATTTCCTGCATTAAGAGGTTGAGAGGTACGTGCAAATCACTTTGAAGAATTAGGAATATCCAAACCTCTCAATTGTCCCCAATTTTGGCTCAAAATGTTGCTCTCCCCTAAAAATCCCTCCTCAAAAATGACAATTTTGGAAGAAAATGTGGAGGGTTTACAATTATATATAACTGTAATGATCAGAGTTATAGATTACTTTTATTTCAGAAATGCATGTAGATGCTCTTATTTTGTTAGCTGCTCAAGTTAACAGTGTTAATATTAAAAAGGAGTCCCTTTTTTGACAGGTTCCCAGCTGTATTGTATGGCAACATTATATTTTTGCATCACATTTTTGGTCTGTTTTTCATAAAATTGTGATTTTCTGGCAAATTAGTGGCAAGTCATTAAAGAATAAAGTTAGAAAACAATGGCAGACATTTGAGTTTCAGATTTTATACCCTTCAGAAAATTTGTACTAATACAGGATCTACTAATGTTCTATTATCTAAGTTAATAAGAGCAATATTTAAAAATTGTCCTTATTTTTGGGCCTGTGTCCCACTTCTAGTTCTGTGTATGGCTTTGTCCAGATTTCTTGCTCTGAAGTTGAGAGGTATGAGTGTCAGAGCCACCACTGTCAGAAAGAGACATTTCAAATTATGACATACTTGTTGCACCCCACTCTCCATTGTAGTGGCTCTGGATGTGTCCAAGGAAGGCAAGGAGCAGTTATGCATTGTAAGTGTGCAGAGTATTCCCCCATCCAAGGTAGACCACAAGTACGACCGTGGCTTTTCATCTGTCCTTGATTTTGCAGAATGTTCTGGTTTTCTGTCAGATTTTTATACTGTTGATTTATGCTTCTTATTATTCAGGAAATGCATGCTGTCACAATGCCCTGTTGCTCTGTTTAAGTAGCAATGATTTAATGAGCATCAGGTAAGCTTGTCAGAGATTGTAAGATGCAAGTAAGCTTTAATAAGCATACTGTTAAAGAATTACCAGCATTGAAAGCCTTTTCGTTGTTGCCATGCAGAGAATATTTACATAACTAGATAATGTATAAGCCTTGGGTATTGAAATGCATATGACAGTATTTGTAATAAAAGGACAGGATTACAGTATTTTCAGAAGCTCATTACATTTATTGGAGACTTGCAGTCATCTTTTGTTGGAGACTTGCAGTCATCTTTGCAGGCTTACCCGTAAAATAAACAGAATGCCAATCTATCATGTGTGGTCCACAACTTGTGCAGGAATCCTTTAAGCAATTTATCTTGAGCTTGTTTCTTGTTTGCTGTTCATTTTTTACTTTGATCATGTCTTCCCCATGAAACAAGTAGATAGTTATGTCAGGCAGCAGGTCTTTTTTGGATAAGAAACATTTTTACAAGTGGGGGTATCACAGAGATTGCTACTTTCAGCATGTTACTTGGTAATTTTATAAAGCTGAATATAAATTATAATTAGAACTGCAGTGCAAGGAGTAGTGGTTTGAGTTGAGTGCTGCTTGTTTTTTATACTTCATTTTGACTGGCATTCCAGTAATGTATTTAAAAAGTAATTTATTTTTTCATGCCTCACAACCTGTTTCCTTCTGGATATTAAGTAAGTTGTCATGTAGCCAATACATTGAAATATTTTTTTCTTCTACACTTCATTTTGTCTTGATTGGACTCTTGTAATGACTGTTTGGCACCCAGGGCAGCATATTTAATTAAAGTTCCAGTTGTTGTGGTTTTGAGCATAGCTCCACCCCTTTCTAGTTGCCCACACCCCTTCCCATTGGCCCCACCCATTCAGCTGTCTCCTGCAGCCCTCCTTTAATTTGATTTCACCAGCCACCACTGATAATAATGTATTTATTTACTGACATTTGTTCACTAAGAAAGTCTGACTGGGCCCATAGGAACCATTTTTAGCAGATACTCAGGGTGAAAACACCAGGTATTTGAAGTACAAAAATAAAACATCAGAAAAAAGCTGAGCAATATTAAATGTTGACATGAAAAGAAAGGTGAAACTATATACAGAAATATATCATATAGACCAACCAACAGTGGAAAACAAAAAAAAAACACAGTCATCAGAAGTAGCCGAGTACAGGCAAAACCTTTTATATGAGATAGAGAGGCACAGGAGAACTTTATACAAAAAAAAGGTGGAAAAAAGGCAATAAATATTATAAAAGCTAGAAGCATGACAGATTAAATAAAATATTAGATTAGATGTGGAGAAAAATAGATGAGGGCAGTAGTAGGGGAGAAAGTTCAGCCTGGATTAGTGCAAAATCCTTAACGCAACAGATCAAAGCAACACTTTACCAAACATTGGGCTACCTAGAAAAGGAAATAACAGAAGAAGTGAGACAGGATTGGGAAGAGAGATTGGATAAGCAATTCATAGAGAGACAATGGGGGAATATATGTATATCTCCCAAATATGCAACAAAGTCTAGAAGATTTACCATCTTTACCTGGATGTGTTTACATAGGTATTTTTATACCCCAAGTAGACTCCAAAGAATTTTTCCTCAGGTAGATAGCAAATGTTGGAGGTGTGACAGGCAGGAAAGAGATAGCTAGGAACATATTTTTTGGGAGTGTAATGAGCTGGTGGACTTCTGGGATTCCCTGCAGAGATGCTGGGTGAGCAGTTTGGACTGACTGGGGAGATGATTTTTTGAGTTATGCTACATAATTAGAATTGCCTAGATATAGTAAAGCCTTACTGAATCTAATTATGATGGCTGCCAAAAAAGCAATTACTAGAAAATGGAAATCAAAGTCTAGACCAACTTTACTAGAAGTAGTGAATATAGTAACAGAGATAAAACAACTGGAATTGGGATTTTTAGAAAAGGGGAGGAGCAAACTACGTAGGAACAAATGGGAACTGTGGGAACAATATATGCAGAGCAGGAATGAAGATTAAGAGGCAGGATTTGAATGATCCACATAATGCTTTTAACTGACAATGTCTGGATTGTTTATAAGTGATGCATAATGTTTACAACTACAGCTGTTTCAATGGTGTCTGTGATGTAAATAACTAAAGTGATATTTTGTATGTTTTTCATTTATATAAATGTAAGATTGTCTTTGTCATATGTGTGAATTTAATAAAGATTTTTTTGGGGGAAAAAAAAGATAAAGAATGTATTTATTATTTATGTATTGCATAGTTTTACCAGTATGGTCTGACTGGGTAGACAAATTGTCCCTTTTCAGTAGTGGCCCAGGAAGAAAAGCTCCACAAAATCAGTAAATAGTGAAACAATAGAAAATACATTTTAGACGTAAAGCATAAATATATTTTAGGTCAGTATAATTTGGTAAATACAAAAACCAAAAAATCAGATCTCAACACCAAAGATTTTTACTTTCACTTTCAATAAAATTATACAAATTGCAAAACTTTGAGGAACACCTTTCCTCAATGCATAAAAACATTCACTTAAAACAATCTTTTTATACAAAGCGCATGACCCTAACAGCAAATTAAAATCATTTCCTTCTTGATGTTTGAATCGATTTAAAACAACAGCATCATAAAAAGACATAGATACTAAAACTAAACATACATTTAAATAATAATTAATAACACTTAGTAACACAAATAATCATTTAACTTTCTTACACATTATATTAATTTCATTTGTCTACTTTTTAAAACAGGTTTCAAGCTAACAGACTTATTTAACCAAGGTTATTTGTCGGTTTGCAGCCTTGTGATCCATTTATATTCTGCAACTTCTACAGCATTCAAAATATAACCCCCTTTTATTTTATGTAAAATCTTTTGTATCACCCTAAACTTAAAAGTATCTGTTACATCATTTTTTAATATGTTTAGCTATCAAATTAGTCATAATATCTCTTCTTAATTCTGATAAGTGTTCAGAGATTCATTCTTTAAACTTCCTATTGCATTTGCCCACATGAAAACTTTTACAGGCAACACAAGCAGCCAAATAAATAGATTCTCAGTATTACATGTAGCAGAGCAAATAAATTCATGAAGCCTCTTACTTAGTTCTAGGGTGTTTGAAGACGGTGCCCACTTCCAGGTGCTTACAAAAACTAAAATTATACCAGAGGAAGGTTATTTTCCTTCGGAGTTCTATAGATTCAGAGCTAATCACATTCTTTTCTTTATAACATATTCTTTATTTCAGATTTTGACATTTTTTATAAACAGACTAAGAAGTCTTACCAATATACTTATTTAGCTCTGACAGGGCAGTCAATACACTCCAATTGTTCCTAACTATATTAATAATAATTCCATTAGTATTAGTAGATTATGGTGTGATATATCTCACACCATTATTAACTTTTCTGTTTGATGTAGCCTCGATTGGATGTGAAGCAAAAGAGGGCTTAGCTTTCCCTCTCCGTTCCTTATTAACATAGGCTGACATCTCATTCAGGAGAGCCTCATCATGCTTTCTGGTTTCAAACTCATGTCTTACTGTGGTTAGCTGTCGATCATATAATGCCATACCAGTTGTGAGTCTACTCACCCTATGAAACTGGCTTTTGACTATACCCTTAAAAACTTGTTTAGGGTGCATATTTTGCCTATGAAGAAACCTGTTTGCTTGAACTACTCTCCTGAAAATACTGGTAGATATTTGGTCATCCTGTCTTCTCAACAGTATATCTAAAAAACTGATTTCTATTCTAGAGTACTTCATCTTAAATTCCAAAAAGTCAGTTGTACTGTCTAAAAATGGACATATTCAGTCAGTCAGGATTCATCCCTTTTCCAAATCAAAACTACGCCATCGATAAAATGTTTATAAAATAAAACATTATGAGTGTAACTGCCAGTCTGGTCAAATGCATATGTATATCCCCATTGATTAAGTGTTACATTGGTGTAGATATTTGCCACTGATATACCTATCACTACAGCCAAAATTTGATGATATAATTGCTGACCAAATGTAAAAATATTAGTTGTCAGAACTATTTCTACATATGAGAACAAGATAATGACAGCAGATTATTTATGATTAACATATAATGTGATTTGTTACAAAGCTTTATGACCTCCACTGTACTGAAGCCATGCTTCTCATTCAAGATGTCATCTTCTTCAAAGTCCAGTAAATGCTAGCTAGCATTCTTCAATGCAGTGTGGAACCTTATCCATGCCCTATATTTCATGAATATGCTGGCTGCCCTAACCATAGTATCTGCATAGTCAAAACTACAGAAAACTGTGTGGCAACATCTGGTGAAAGCAATGGAGTCTGGACCATTTCCTTCTTTGCTCAGACTCATGATAGGCCATAAGCATTAACATCCCCTGATTCACTATGTAGGACTGGAACCTGGAAAGTGAGACAAATAGTTGAAGAATCTAAGGCCCTGTGTGCCTGAGGAGAAACAGCCTTTTCCTACTGTCCAGGACTTTCCAGTACTTCAGACTCCTTGTGTCTGCTGTTTTTTAGTCCAAATTCCATATATAATGACTGTGTGCAGTGGCGGACAACACATGGCTTCTCTGTGTTCCCCAGATACTCCAATACTAATGAGTTAAGAAACAGGAGCTACAAGACACCCTTGACTGGTCTTTATGAGCCTTAGTGTTTCCCCAAAAGATACATTAGTTGGTTGAAGCTTTAGTGAAACAAGGTGTACTTATTCCTACCTGGCTCAGAGATAATGGCCTCCAGGACCTCTGACTTCTCATGAGAAGCAGCAGGAGAGGAAGTCCACAAGCTACCCCTAGATTGATCATGCTTATTTACTGATATGTATGGGGTCACACGTGCAAGTTACAGGGACCTGGTATCAGTTGGAAAGCTACCAGATTCAGAAGCACTCATGCCAGTAGTTATGTAAGGACCTGAGGGGACACATTATTTACAGTCCTTAAGAGTGTATTTCTGCACCAACAAGAACTGATTCCCATAAGACTTTAGTCAATTGCAAGAAGCCTATGGCCTGAGTCTCAGACTCTGGAATAAGACTTCTTAGGTTGTCCTCATTCTAACCCTCTGAACTTTACTGGAACCAAGGGGATGCATAAAGAGGCTGCTATCACTGAACTACAACCAGGTGACTCAATGTAGTACTCCAAAGTTCTGGCTGGTTATAAATTGTCCTGGGAAAAAAAAGGAAGTGGGGGCATGGGCAGTTCCATCTTTCATGAAAGGTACATCCTACTTACTGGAGTTGCTACAGGTACTCCTTTTCAAGGCTGTTTATTATCAAATAGGTGTAAGACAGCTGTGAACAAAAACACTTGCTTCTAATGATCATAATAGTATTCCTATTGGATATATTCTTGTGTATTTCTTAGATCACTACGATTTTATTTACATCATTTGATTTTCAATGACTACACTAAAAGGTATATCAGTCAACATTAATGGTTTAAATAATCCTAATAAAAGGAGGAGTTTAATTAAATATCTTAAGTTACATAAATCCCAGTTAGTATTTTTACAAGAAACCCAGTTATTAACAGATGATATATTCAGACTTTACTCTAAAACGTATAAGATTTTAGTAAGTTCCAAACATACAAAGAAAAAGAGAGGAGTAGCTATCCTATGGAACAACATAATGCCTTTTCCTAAAATAATAGATATATATAAGGATAATAAAGGAATGTTTTGTGCAGTCACCGTGGAGCTAAACAGTAAAATTTTCACATTGATCAACATATATTGGATCCCTGGGAGAGGGACAAACACAATGAAACAGCATCTAGATCAAATTGTACTAGTCTCTAAAGATAACATTGTATTGGCAGGAGTTTTCAATTGTATTCTAGATTACAAAGACTCCAGTACCAATGGGAAAAGAAGAATATCTACATCATCTAAATTATTAAAAGATTTTTCAGATACATATTTTTTGAAATACATTACTTTGCAGATACTACTTCTTTGTTTTACACTTTTTTTTACATATACATAACTCATACTCGAGGATAGATAGAGTTTTAATCTCTAATAATTTAACAGATTCCTTAAACAAATCAGTAGTGATTTCATGTCCTCTATCAGATCATAATACCATAATTTTTGAATTGGTAGTTAATCCAATTTTTAATATTCATATAAAGAGGATCCCAGCTTATATTACAAAATATAATGATTTTAATGATTTCATTTCTACAGAAGTACAGAATTTTTAAGAACTTAATAATACGAATGATATATCAGAAATATACATATGGGATGCCCTAAAAGCTTATCTATATGGTAGCATAATTAATTGGTACAAAAAAAAAGAAAGCTTGGGATAAAGAGCTGCAGGACATACAATTTAAATTACACACTTTGAAACTTAGCAATATGGGTGATAAAGATATATCAGATAAAAGGAAAGAAATAAACATGTTAAATAATAAATACCTAGAAATATTAAAACATAGAACTATGATCAATATAGAAAAATTCAAGTTTATTAATTTCTCTTCTAACTCTAAATCCTTAAAAATTATTGCTAATAAAACAAAAAGATTAAATAAATGTAATCATATTAATGAAATATTCTCCCCTAAAAAAGGGAAAATGGTATTGGAACTTCAATCTGTTCTAAACATTAACCAAACATCTACTGCAATTAACTCTAAAGAGGAAAAAAAAACATTTATTAATAAATAAACTAAAATAAGACTTTCAGAGGAACAAGGGATTTCTATTGATAAACAAATATATTTCAAAGAACTCCAAACTCACATTACCAAACTAAAGCAAAACAAAGCACCAGGTAATGACGGCATCTATCCTGAAATTTACAAATTATTACCTATAAATGCTCTAAAACTGCTTTACAAAGTATTTAACCATGTTCAGGACAAAAAGATAATTCCACCTTCTTGGAAATACACTTTTATTTCTCCTATATTAAAAACTAATAAAGACCCCTCTAAGTGTTTCTCCTATAGACCCATCTCTCTATTAAACACTGATTATAAAATATTTATGTCCATTTATGCAGAAAGGCTTAAGACACTTTTACCCAATTTAGTTGATAGTGATCAAACAGAGTTTATAGTAAATAGAACTTCATATGATAACATTAAAAGAATATTAACTTTAACTGATTCGGTGAAAAATCTTTAAAAAAATTTAATTCTAGTTAGTTTAGATATAAATTGTGCCTTCGACTCACTTACTTGGGAATATTTGTTCACTCTATTAAAGGAATGACATTTCTCCAATAATTTTATCAATCTTATTACTCAGCTATATAATGGTAGCCAAGCTTATATTAAAATTGGTACTAGTATATCTCAGAATATACCAATAATAAAAGGTACTAAGCAAGGGTGTCCTTTATCTCCTCTTTTATTTTCATTAGTTATGGAACCATGGGCAAATTTAATAAGACATGATACAGATATTGAAGGATACAAATTAAGCCCTATTGTGTCATCTACAATACAAATGTTTGCAGACAACATATTGATCACTCTTGGGAGTAGTAGTGAATCTATACAAAAACTTTTTAAAAACATGGAATATTTTCTAAAAAACTCCGGCCTTACTTTTAATAATAATAAAACACACATTCTTTTATCGGGTTCAAAAAATACAATATACCTGATGAATTTAATGAGTATATAGCTCAATCTCAACAAATAGTATATTTAGGAATAATTATTGCTAACAATATTAAGGATACCATTCAAATAAATTACAATAAAAGTCTATTACGTATAGAAAATTTAATAAATAAATGGAACAAATTACCCTTTTCTATGGATGATAAACTTTTAATAATAAAGATGATACTTCTCCCCAAAATCTTATATATAATTCAATCTTTATCTATACCTTCTTCTTACCAAATAATAAAATAATTTAATTCAATGATTCAGATTTTTTTGTGGTTAACAATTAAGCCAAGGATTGCAACAACATACCATATGAATAATTGGAATAATGGTGGTATAGCCTTACCAAATTTAGAAATTTATTCAATTTTATCAGTATTTAATACAATCTCTCATCTCATTGATGTGGAATACACTGCTAAGTGGAAAGAGTTTATAGAGGTATTGTCACAAAATATGAAAGATATGAACAGTTCCTCTA
>NC_056737.1:138562078-138624578 GCF_019279795.1 Protopterus annectens | reverse complement strand
TAGCAACTCCCCAATACCTTATGTGATTAAAAAGCCATATATGTCCCATTTACACCCCAACTTGTTAAGCTGTGGTCAGAGTGTGTTCAGTAACAAAGTGAGATGTATGTGCATAATAATAATGTGGAACCTGGTACTGTGTGTGGGAAAATTCAGGTAGTGCTAATAAACATTCCTCCCACAGATCTGTCAGATATGAGCAATGTGGCCAGAAATACAAGAATGATATGCAGTTGCTCCGAATAAGGAGGTATTTCACATCACTGTCACCCACACTGTCCTACAACATATAACTGTCTAGGAAATGTGTATAAGAGTGTTGTTATACAAGGTCAAAATGCATAAGCACAGGGGATTAATAAGACAGAAAGCAGATTGGAGGTATACAGCAATATCAATATAGCAGACATAACTGTGATGGACAGTGTTTAAGTTGTAGCAGACACAGCCATGATCTGAATACTGGGAGTGGAATTAGAC
Organism: Protopterus annectens; assembly: GCF_019279795.1. NCBI lineage: Eukaryota > Metazoa > Chordata > Ceratodontiformes > Protopteridae > Protopterus > Protopterus annectens. The sequence continues at coordinate 138,624,098 of NC_056737.1, read as the reverse complement.
TGCATACAGATTCATACCCCACAACTGTAAACATGAGGCTAGAATGTCCAGTATATGTACCCATATCTGCTGCCTGTCCCCCTGGTAAGTCTGTGGGATGATCCCAGATGTGCAAACAGGGAATACAAGTGACTGTCAACCATCATGAGAAAACACCTGTCACTGTAGCAACCCCCAAAACTGTTAGGAGAGTAATATTTCAAGTATGTCCTATCTACAGTCCCATGTTGTCAAGCTGGGACCAGAGTGTGTACAGTAACAGAGTGAAATGTATGTGCATAATACTAATGTGCAATCGGGAACTTTGTATGGCAACAGTCAGGTAGTGCTAACAAACATTTCTCCCACAGGTACATTGGATATGAACACTGTGCTGAGAAATACAGACCAGTATAAGCTGCACTGGTACTGTCTACCCTGGTATTGTAGGGGACTGTGAGTGTTGCAGTTTCTCTGAATAATAAAGTATCACTGGTCACTGTCACCCATACTGTGCTACATAATATAACTGTGTAGGAAAGCATGTATATGCATGTGTCAGGTCACTAAAGGTGGAAGAGGGCAATATTCTATATATGTCCAGGCACACCAGCATGTGGTCAACACATGGCCAGAGTCTGTGCAGAAAGAGTTGGATAGCATAGTGCAAAACATCAACCCGGAATCCGGGTGTATGTGTACAAACAGTTAGCCAGTGTTAACAAACATTCCCTCCACAGGTATACCAAGTAAGAGGTGTATACTGCAGGTAAAACTGGTTCGTGTGTAATGATGACAACAGACATATCACTGTCCAAAATAAGGCTATAGGGTAGTATAGTAAGACTTGTAAGGTACAGATAGCACTGACTAGGAAAGTAATGTAGACTACAGGAATATAGTACTTGTTAACTGACATCTTTCTCTCCCTCCACCTTATCTCAAACAATAATCAACATACCCACCCCAACTGGTATGTAATGACTCTGATAATGTCCAATTATTTGATAAATATTTCAATGGTTCCCATGCATGTGCCATATTGAATTATTCCAACATTGTTGGCATGGTGCCATCAACGTACCTGCATGCTGTTCTCATTACCACTGTGGTCCCATATATGCATGTGTTTTGTTTGCTATGCAACTGTTCTGTATCTGGTGTCTGGGTTAATGGGAATATCTATGCATGCTGTTATACCTAACCCTGGAATGTGTTGACTATTACTAACCCATATATGATGATGAAATCTAAACACTATAGCACACTTGGGAAGGCCAGTCCCAGCGGACCCACCTGTCCCACCTCAGCGGGCGGTGGCACCGGGCACCAGCTTGTCTGGGGCCCAACCCCGGACCTCCCTATACATTGGTCCTGCACCACCTTTGGGTGGAACCAGCTCAAGGGATGGGACTTGCCCCCCATGGGAGCAGGCGCAGACAGGCACCTGTCATCCATTGTCAGGTCGGGGTCATGGTGCATAGAGCGATCAACGAGCAGTTCAGTGATCTTCTACGCCAGCTCGAGGGCCGCGTGTCATGATTAGAGAGTCAGCCTAACTCTGTGGCTCAGCCCCCAGCACAGCCACCTTTGGGGTTGTGAAGGTGCAGTGGTGACTGCCCATGGGTGGGAACCTCAGTCCCACTGTTACCACTAGGGGGCTTGTGGGCTTCCACTATCCCAATACCCCTCCCCATCAAGATGTTTACCCAGCACATGTATCATATACCATCCCTGTATGCATCTTGTGTGTCTTGTCTGTTAACCTACCCAACCTACCTCCCCAAATATACCTACTACCCCTCCCCAACATCCCACTCTCACCTGAAAAAAAGGGCAGTCTGTTCCCACAAAAAGAATCTCGCACCATACATAGCTGTCCATTTCACACACATGTCCATGTAACCTGGTCTATTTGGCATCACAACTTATGTTTGTTGTCCTCACCCCTCTCCCAGAGGTTTGAGCATCCAAATCTACCTGCAAATTCAGTGTACATGAACAGCTGTTGCTGTAGAATAAATGGGCAGCTATAGACCTTCCCTACACCCTTCCTGCACATCCCTAGCTATTTCCTTACTGTCTTTCCCTCTTTGTGCCCCTTTTTCATCACTTTCCTACAACCCTTTTTTCTTTTCTTTTAAAGAAATTAGCTCAGGGGTAAGCGGGAGTAAGCACTTTTAAGCAGTAGTAAGTGGGTCTAAGCCTGTTTGCACGGGGGCAAGCAATGCTTAACCTGGTTAAGCAATTTAGAAGCTGAGTATAAGAAACTGTAACCAGAAGTTATCAGTGCTTACCTCCGCGCAAACCTGCTTACAACTGCTTTAAAGTGCCTTAAACTCTCTGTATCCAATGGCCTGTGTCCTGCCCAGCAGCAAAATAAACAGCCTCTGCAAGTCTTGAACAAAGGACCCTTCACACCATAGACAAAGTGATTTACCACTAAGCCATGCCAGATATACATAACCCTGATGATTTCAAAAGCATATTATCCAGCCTAGTCATTAAACAGTACAGAGAATGTAGTCCAACATGTAAATGTATGTGTGTGTGTAAATATATTAATATCTAAACAGCTACAACATATCTATATATGTAGATATATATATATATATATATATATATATATATATATATATAAAACTTTAGCGAAAGTGCATTTTGTCGAACATACACTTTCGCTAAAGTAAACAAATAAAAAGGAAAACATGCAGTTTGCATGTTGCCTTAGTTGTACATCAATGTGTACTGTTGATGTACAATTAAGGAAAGTTTTGCTGAGATTGTAATATAGTGGGGGTAAGGGAATATTCCCTTTTCCCCACTGTAGTACGATCTCAGAGTGAGAATATTAAAGTAGGGGGGTGTGAAGGGCGCAGCCCCCATATGGGGGTGCAGGGAGGCTTGCCCCACTGCATAATATTGTTTTGCGTGTTATTTTACTTTTTTAGCTAGTTTTTGGTTTTTTATTCTGCAAAAGTGCATTTTTGATGGAATGCACTTTCGTGGAAGTGAGTTCAAGGAAGTAGGGTTCAATGAACTGTACTTTCGATTTAAAAACGTAGATCCATATATACATATATATATCTATATCTATATATATATATATATATATATATATATATATATATATATATATATATATAAATATATATGAACATATATTCATGCGAATGCCTACATCAACACACATATATATCTACACCTATATGTTTACATATACACAGCAAGTTACATATATGTAAGCAGGTATATATCTATGTAGGTATATACGGACATAGTGATAAATATGTAAGCAGATATATATATCCATATAGGTATATATGGACATACATGTGTAGATATCAATGGGAAATTAACTAAATCATACGTGTCCACATGCACCGTTAATGGGGTTGAGAGGCTCCAAATGATTTATGTCTTGTACGAATAGGTATATCCACCTCCCCACAGCCAGACACGGCCACCCTGTGATACACTACAAAGTGTTGCAGATACCATAACCAGGTCCTGACATGACATGGGCATAAGATGTTAACAGTACTACATCCCACCTGTATGATGTCAGGCTGGCATTGGTAACATATCATGCAGTACAGTCTGGCTCCCATAGGAAATGTAAAATGTGGAAGCTATCAACATCCCTAGGATACATATACATAGACACATATATGCAGATCAGATACACACACACACACACACACACACACACAGATATATATATATATATATATATATATATATATATATATATATATATATATATATAGATAGATATACATGTGACTACACATACAAACGCAGAGATATGTACAGTAAGATACTTATGTAGTAGGCGCACACAATATGGAACAGCCACTATGCCTACAATTAACACCCAAACAACTGGACACTGGATGAGCCACCCATACAAATGACATTCGGTGCCTGCAACATATACCCACAGAGACGTCATAGGATAAAACACCACACACAGGTTTGCAGAAATGGAAAACCTTTATTTGTGTACTATTACAGTTTTATATGCCATGTCACATAGCTGTTCAGACACTGACATCCATATAAACAGAGTAATGCAACTGTGAAACTGTTATACTAATACAGTAGTCTGGAAAGGTTCACAACTCTTGCTGTTCATGCCAAGCTCTCCAAATCATACAATAGTGAAGACAGACTGGGCTACAGGATACCACACAATCACCAGTAAGTGATGCAGGTGTATAGTCCAGCAGCCTCTATCTACACACTGCACATAATCAATAGGTGGTAAAGACTTCAGTTGACCAAATAGGATGTAACTGTTACATAACAAGGCATAAATGACACCATCACAGGCATACTGGCAAACAGAACAGTCTGTATGGCAGGAGGTAGTAAGCCTGCAATAACCCACTTTATGTAAGTAATGTCAAGATAGGTGAAATGTATGGTACTGTACATCCAGATACCTTAGGGCAGCTCACCCCTGATAACCCCACATTTTGTAACAGCCTAGGTTATATATGGTGCATCGCGCCCCCCCCCCCCAGACTCAATAATACAGGGCCATATACCACTGTTACATACACTAGCCTCTGGAGTGCATATGGGCACATATGTATTGTGTAGGTGAAGGCCACACATATATGGCCCCAGCGTGTGTGTGTGGTGGTTACAACAGCAGTGGACTGCTGGCAGGAATGGCAGTGTGGTATACGTATATGTGCATATGTATCACTATCAATATATGTGTAGACATATAATGTTCTGTATATGTATATATCTAAGTGTGTATATGCATATCTGTGTACATATACACACCCATCTATATATGTTGATATGTACATGTGTAATTATCTATATAGATATCTGGATAATCATATGTACATATATATTCACCATATGTCCTGAACATGGGGTGTAGCCCTACCTCAGCCCCTATAGTCCCAACTTCGTAATGCAAGGGGATGTCAGGTATGTATAGCAGGTATATTAGTAGACTATTGCTACTGTAGTAGGGATTGTCTTTACAGACATGGTGTGTGTGGGAGGTCACATCTGCTTTTCACATGTGAGCCATTGGCTACTGACAGACATCCTAAGGACATCATAGTACAGTACCGCAGCAAGCACATATTGCTCATGTGGACTACAGCAGAGATATTGGCCAATAGATGAGGACATTCTGACACACTCTGTACAGTCCAGAGGTATACACAGAGCCATGTGGACCAAGCCTGATAATATGGATGTTAACAGCCATGTAGATGGGTATAACACATAACAACTAGTATACATTATCCCCCATAGGCTATGCATCCACACACCCCAGTCTGTCCTGACACATAATAACTGCTGGTACAGTGGTACCATGGCCTTATTCTACCCACTAAAAATTGACATACATCTGTACAGCATCCCACCGCTCTGTCTTTTAACTTTTGACTTTTAAGGTAGGCCCAGCAGCAGTACATCTGGCAAGTATCTGGACATGACATTTCACTGGGTAAGTACACTAAGCTGCTAGGCATGTAACAAAGCATTGTTCAGGCTACAGGAGACTGGCTCAACACTGGCCTACATCTCCTATGGGAGAATGCATATGTACCTGCATATATAGCAGGCTCTACAGGCATGTCACAGCACAGGGTAAGATACACCTGTGTGAAATTGCATAACCACAACCAATGTGAACATAATCACAGCCACATATGGTAGGCTAGCATAATGTTACAGTATATGGACTATCTGTCCAACACTGTCCACATATGTGCCATTCACACACTAACCCTACATATACTGGGCTGCTACACAGTGTGGTCTGATGCCTGTCTGTGGTATGGGACATGTGTGCGTATGGCCCTACAAACATGTAAGCCTATACGGTAACATACAGTGGAGCAGCATGTAACATCAGATAGGACAGGACCTAGAATGATGACATCTACCACAGTCTGTACACAGGCCAAGGTACATATTAGCAATATACACACTGTTGACATTCACCATAAGTACACAGACCTCAGTACTGTACAAACAACCACAGAATGTCCAGGTTATGTCATCAAATATAACCCCTACTGTACATAACATGTGTAGCAGTCTGATATCTGACTGGCTTGTTATCAGATATGGTGACACTAATCATGGTGTACAGCACATATGCACCTCTAATGCATGACATATGTACAAAGGTTGACAGAGTTGTGGCTGGAAATACATACACAGGGCCAATATTGACATGTTGCTGTGATAACATCATGCATTTACTGTTGCAACAGGGTTTGTCGCAACATATGTCCTGTGAGGGATATGAAGTCAGTAACTGTCACGGCTTTCACCATTTACAGTCTACAACCCTCACACTACCTTCTGCAGTTCACAGATACATGCTCTGTGGGTAACACATGAAACCAAAGGCACCACACACTGCCCAGTCTGCAGATGACCCTATAGATGGGGAGTCCTAATAAATATAGAACTGACACGGCAGGTATTAATACATGTAGGACAGCCATATCCGCACACACCCAGTTAAACAAACATTACTCTGAATGCAGTATAGCAGCACTTACAGTCTGTAGTCAGGTCAGGCACACCCCCCTCCTGTGCCTTGACCTGTTTCCAGTGTATGTTGTCAAAGGTAAATCTCCAATCCATCTGAGATGCTGTTTGCCAAACAGCAGGTTGAGTTCCTGCTCACAGTGAATAAAAAGGCTCAACACCAACACGATGTTCCTAGATAATGGAGTGTGTTTCCATGCAATTGGCTATGGGAATGTTACCACAGCTGTTCCACATGCAATCAGCTAGGGGAGGGCTGCAATTCATGCAGAAGCCATCAGCTGATCATGAGCATTACCTAAAATACCCATGCTGCTGCCTAAGCAAAGCAGGTGTAGGTCTCCACATCCACCATTGAGGGAGTGAGAGAGGCAGACAGAGGCAAAGACAAGTCAGTGAGGGGTGGGAGAGTAAAACTTAAGCATGTTTGTGTCACACACCTACCAGCACAGGGTATCAAACCCCTGATGACTATGTAGTGCTATCACAGTTCTATACAGTTATTGGATGCGCCACATGGGTTACCTGTTGTGGAGCACTCAGAACATATATGTGATGGTGAGTGACATCTGCAACAGGGATATGGTAGCTGTATGGTAGGTGAAGTACACGTGCTTGTCCACATGAGCAGGTGCCACAGTCAACACAGCCACTCTCTCACAGGGGCGCACACACATTGACACACATGGCAGGGCCAGGATTACAACTCATCACTAGTGAGATTGCCACAAAACATTATTGTGCAGGTATCACATGCACCACACGGGTCATACGGAGTTTATATGGACAAAGGGTATGGGGAGGTGTCTGACATCAGACAGCATGCTTCAGTATGCCAATGGGGGTTGTAGTGAGTGTGGATATGACCATACGCATCATACAACACACACACAAACACACAGGGTGCCAGTACTGACATACATGGGTGCATTTTTGCACAGGTGTGTTGTGGTTGACTGTGCCAGATGGCTATACAAGGCTAGGTGATGGGTATACATTGGCATCAGGCCACATGACAGTGGTCTGCATTGCGGCTCAGGGCTGTAGTTTCTGCATTTGTCCACACAGGTGGGTATTGTATCCCCCATCCAGTCACCTGGGTAACTGTTGTGTGTGGCCAATGCTGTGCATCACTTGCCATATATGTGTTCCTTAGTCCATGACATGGATGGTGTCTGGGATGTGCACACCTCCCGCATGCATGTACAGTGACATGTGGAACTGTACCTGGAGTGTCTGGCCCATGTTGTGTACACAGATTATCATCAGATGTGCCAGTCTTGGCCATCTGTGGCGGGAACTGGTGATGGACAGCAGGTTTACCCTGTACCTACATTGATAGTATGCTAACGGCATTCCCTGGAGTCAGTAGCATCTGTCCATACAGGGCATGTTTTCAGGGATGATATGTCCTTTGTGGGTCACATGTGATGGCAGCACAGGTGCTGCAGGTGTCCAGTGGGGAACATGAGGAAGGTGCACTGTCTGCATGTATGTACCTATTGGACAGATGGACAGGGTGCCATGCCCTCTGTAGCCCACTGCAATCACTCCATAGTTACTATCAGTGGCCAATATGCAGTGTACTACCCACACATTGGCTGTTGCCTAGGCATGTGTGTGTGTGTGTGTGTGTGTGTGTGTGTGTGTGTGTGTGTGTGTGTGTGTGTGTGTGTGTGTGTGTGAGACATGGGTTGAGTTTGCTCTGGGTAATACTGGGGTTGATAACTGTGATTGTCTGGCCTTGATGTCACATGTATGGGTATGGATTTGCACCCCAGCCTCTCGGCTATTTCACATCTGTTATCCCTGTATGGTGGACATTGTAATATATACTAGGGCCACCATATAAGAAATTTTCAAAACCCACTCCACATTGGGCCCAGGTGTCACACACTGACACCCACCTACACACACACACACACACACACACACACACACACACACACACACACACACACACACACACACACACACACACACACACACCTGTCATGTGCTGGGAGTAGAACCCCTACCTAACTAGTTTATTACACTACATCACTACACAGTTATAGTACACGCCACTGAGATTAGTGAAGTACTCTTTTCCCAAAGGTGTATATCACATTGGAGGACATCAGCAGGATTGCTAAAGTAGGACATTCAACTTGTAGTGAGTGTGGCTAGGCTAAAATGCATTGCTACCTACACAGACTTTGAAACACACACAAAACATCCACAATCGACATGTGTGAGTATAGAACCCCTAACAGAGGTCTATATCACACTACAGCATGGAGCTGTTATAGGACACCCCACAGGGATTACTGGAGAGCTCCTTCCCCTAAAGTGTATTTCACAATGAATGACATCAGCAGGATTGCCAAAGTAGGGCATTTGAAATGTACCGAGTGTGACTAGCCTAAAATGCATTGCTTCCTACACAGACATTAAAAGACACACAAAACATTCAGAACTGCCATGGGTGGGAATTGAGCCTATCAGAATTCTATATCACACTATAGATTACTGGGCTGCAACCTTCCCAGAGGTGTATTTCTAGGTGGATGACATCAGCAGCCTTGCAAAGTTGAGCATTTGAATTGTAGGGAGTGTGACTACCCTTAAAAGCATTGTTCTCTACACAGACAGAATCAGATAGACACACACACTTGCCAAGTCTGAGACTAGAACACCTACCTAACTAATATAGCACACTACAGCAGTACGCAGTTATCGGATGCGGTATGGAGATTACTGGGCAACAACCTTCAAAGAGGTGTATTTTTAGGTGGATGATATCAGCAGCCTTGCCAAAGTTGAGCATTTTTTTATTGTAGGGAGTGTGACTACCCTAAAAGCATTGCTCTCTACACAGACACACACACACACACACACACACACACACACACACACACACACACACACACACTTGCCAAGTCTGTGATTAGAACACCTACCTAACTAATGTATCACACTTTAGCAGTATGCCGTTATAGGACATGCTATGGAGATTACTGGGCTACAGCCTTCACAGAGGTGTATTTCTAGGTGGATGACATCAGCAGCCATGCCAAAGTTGAGCATTTGAATTGTAGGGAGTGTGATTACCCTAAAAAGCATTGCTCTCTACACAGACAGACACACACCCAAACACTTGCCAACTCTGGGATTAGAACACCTACCTAATGCATTTATCATACGACAGCAGTACGCAGTTACAGGATACGCTATGGAGATTACTGGACTACAAACTTCCCAGAGGTGTATTTCTGGGTGGATGACATCAGCAGCTTTACCAAAGTAGTACATTTCAATTGTAGGGAGTGTGTCTACCCTAAAAAGCATTGGTCTCTACACACACAGACACACACACACACACACACACACACACACACACACACACACACACACACACACACACACACACACACACACTTGCCAAGTCTGGAATTAAAACTCCTATGTAACTAGTTTATCACACTACTGCAGTAGGCAGTTATGGGACGCACCACAGAGATTACTGGGCTGCAACTCTCCCAAATGTGTATTTCACAGTGGATGATCTCAGCAGGCTTGTCATAGTAGGGCTATGGGGAGGGTAGTGTGTGTGCATGGGCCATAAACCATTCATCTAGAGGCTGACACACCACATGCTGGCACACACAGGGTCATATTTCACAGGTACATGTATACAGATGCTAGATGACACCTTCCTTGTACAGTCATGTTGCACAGCTAGCACGTGCACCACCTAGTCAGTACTGCTGACAGATACCGATGGCTAGTATCTACAGTGAGTGACATCTGAACCTCATGTGGTTGTGGCCCTTTGGCTGTGTGCTGGGTAGGACAGGCCTAGATGGGTCCTTGTCACAGTCACCCTCTGCCACACATCTATGTACGTCTACCTTTGGCTTGTAGTGTGTTGTTCTTAGATATATTTCTGTATTCCTGTCCACTGTGTGTGCAAAGCATGTGTGGTGCATGAGGAGTGTCAGCACTAACATCTGTGACTGCCAGTTATGTCTGGTCCACTGGTGTTTGCAAACAGTGTCTTCATGTGTTTAAGTGTGTGAGCATGCCCAGTATGCCCATCTGTATTGAATGTGTGGATCAAGTCCAGGTAGTCTGTAATGCAGTGCTGACCTATGTGTTGTACAACTACAGGTAGCATACTGTTTCTGCAGGGTATCCGTCGATCACATGGCATTGACTGTTACTACATTTCTACATGGGATGGAGGGGCACACATGACTATTTCTACATTTCTACTCAGGACTGGGGGGGCACACCTGACTGTTACTACATGTCCTTATAGGATGGGTGGGGGACACCTGACACTTGTACACATTTGCTATGCCTGTAATTGTATGTCAGGTACTCCATTTCATTCTGTAAGCTTACCTATCATGCTGCCTAGAGGCATACCAGTGTACTACACAGCTTAGCTTTTATTTACCTACATATTAGTTTCAGATTTCCTACCCTTCAGAACTGACATCCCACTGCCTGACCTGCTGTCATCTGTCTGTGTAGGCCTGGGGGGGAGGTTACCCATAGGCATCATTCAGAGGCCATAGTACAGCCTTTGTTTGTATTTGTCTACACCTGTCCTGCTGTCTTTGACTGTTGTTGGGTATGTGAACCCCCCAGACTGGCATGTGTGAGTCACTTACCTTGTGGGTATCCCAGTATTGAGAATGGTGCTGCAGGGCTACCTATGTTGGATGCTCATAGTACACTCCCTACACATGGTTGAGCACAGGTAGTGTAATGTTTGGCATTCCTTTTACTGTATGTGAGAGTCAGAGAGAGTTGTCATTCCCTTGGTCCCTCCTGTGTCAGTGTATGTGCTATGCATTGCCTCTTTGCCATGGCCAGGGCATACTGGGCATGCCTCCTTCTGCCTACTGGGGGAGCCTCAGGTTGTTCCTCCTCCGAATCACTCTGTGCCTGTGCAGGTCTTGGCAATGGTGGGGGGCTGTGTGGTCCCGTGCTGTTCCCGCTGCAGCTGTTTCCACAGGATCATATTGTGTAGCATGGCACATACGATGAGAATTTTGGTACATGTAGCTGCTGAGTACTTCAAGGCTCCACCGGATGTGTCCAGGCACCGGAACCATGACTTGAGCATCCCAAACTCCTGCTCTACTATAATTCTGGTATGTGCATGTGCCTCATTATAGAGTTCTTGTTCGGGTGTGTGTGCATTTCTGATGGGTGTCATCAGCTATGGCTCCAGTGAGTATCCTGCATCCCCCCACTAGGTGACAGTCAGGGATGTCCCCATTGGCAAATCTCTGGTACAGCTGTGTCAGATGCCAGATGCTGGAATCGTGATAGCTTCCAGGGCATCCAGCACACACATTCATTATTATGCCATGGGCATCGCACACAACCTGACAGTTGATGGAGGGGAAGCCCTTGCGGTTGATGTAGATCCTACCCCATTCACCGGCTGGTGCTTGATGCGTATGTGCATGCAGTCTATAGCACCCACTACCTCAGTGTATTCTGCTATTTGGTGGAACAGTTGGATATTGCTGGTCAACACCTCACGGGTGTTGAGGAAATATAAGTGCTCACCAACATGTGCTGACATGACATCCAGAAACTGATGGAGTATGCTGATGCCTGTGAGATCTCCATCATATCCCCAGTTGGCCTTTGGAAGGTACCTGTAGCTAGTATTTTTAGGCTTACACATACCTTGGTATCCACTGGGATGGGTTCCTCTTTGTTAGTTCTGTATGTGAGGCGTCACCAACAATTTGCTGTAGGAGGTCCCTGTCCATCCTGTAGCGCTCCACTGTCTCCAGCTCATGTAGCCCCTGGTAGGTTACCCTGGGTCTGTACACTCTTCTCCATCTCTTCACTGTGGGTTGGTAGACAGCCTTCACATCCTCACTACCCTCAGCCTCTTCCACAAGTTGTTGTATGATACCTATTGCAGGCCCTATCATTTTGCTATTGTGAGTGTTAAAAGTTCCCCGCTGTTTACACCAGTGGTGTAGAGTGAGGGAAAATCAGAGGGGAAGGTGTTTGCATAGTTTATAGTAGTGTTCTGGGCTGGGCTGGTCTGCTGCCTGTGTAATTGGCTGATTCTGATACATTTCACCTGCCAGCTATGCTAGTTCTCCTTGGTTACCTTCTTACTGCTGTTTTCCCCTTCCCATTGCCTTCCTGTTTAAGCCCGGGGGTGCACCACATAAACAGAGTGCACAAATGTGCACGCTGCTGCTATTTCCTGGTTTAACTTTTTTTCTGCCTTTAAAACCCAGTGCATGGCATGCATACCCACTTAGGCATTGCAAAAAATGCTAGGCAGGTTTAGACACAACCCCATAGCTTAGCTGTGCTAAGCTAGGAGCAAACCCGAGCCACAGGGCTCCAATCCACTTACAGTATGCCTGACACACCCCCACATGATGTCACTTATCTCTTAGGCTTCCACCAAGCTATTCCTACTCTTACACTGTTGGGACCTGACTCACATGCTGGGGAAAACTGGGATTCACTATCCTTCCTCTCATTTGCATAGGATTGCGTGCTAATGCATAGTTACATGTCTCACACTTAGCCTCCCCCCTTAGCAACCACTACTCACTAGCCATGTTGTCTTCTGCCTGCCATTGACTTGCATGGTAGAATACTGATTTTAGTTAGAATGCATAATTTAGGTTTATTTTGTTATTCCCCCCCCCGATCCCATTTGCGCTCCGCTGCCCTACGCTGTATGTTACTGCTGCTAGTCTGTGGTTTTACAGAGCTGATACTGTATGCACTGTAATCAATTTTAATTATAATGTTTGCAATATAATTAATTTTACTCTCCAGCTCTATTCCTTGCATGCTCTCCACTTCACATTCTTGTAACCTTTGCACTAATTCTGCCTTATTTACCTTTATTTTTCAGTTTGCACAGGTTTCTTTCCTGAGTGACACCCCCCCCCCACACACACACACACACACACACACACACACCTGGGATTCACTGCATAAAGCAATTTCTACCTTCTCCACTAAAGCTCGCTATCTTAACTAAGTAAAACCTCTGAGAAGCAAGAACATGACTCCCTCCAGCTTTTCAATTGTAATAGGTGAACAACAATTTAGTTTTTGTGAACTGTTGAGGCTTAATGGTGTATGCACAACAACAGTGAAGGGATCTAGCCAATTGCCACTAGATTGGGCTATACTACTTTTGAATCAGCCTTACACAAGATCGGCTGAAAAAAAAAAAAAAGAAAAGTTGATTATTTTATTTTTTCACTGTTTGCAGTGCCAATGGCCTTATACTTGGCCACTGGCATTCTTACTACTTGATATGCAGCCTTTATTTGGAGCTGCCACAGCCCCATTTTGGATTTTGCAGATATTTACTCGGTTGCTAACCAAGTACATTTCTGCAGATTGTACTAGTCCTGCACTGCCAGTTGCAAGCTTCCTGGATTGCTAAACCACCTCATTTGCATAGATTTCTCCTGCAAAAGGGGTGATTTGCATACAGGAGCTTAGTCCATGCAGGTTTAATGCAGCAGTGTTTCTCGTGCACACCCGTGCAGGCTGTTTCTGGATCACATGGCAGACATATCGCCTGCTGGAGCTCCTGCACCGATCTTGCACGTCGTGCAAGCTATAGAGAATCCGGGGGGTTGTTATAGCAGAGATTGTGAATTTGCCCTTGCCTTCCTATTGTGTGATCTTGGATCTATTTATGATAAGCAGGAGGACTATGGGATGCATGGGAGCTTTCCCCTGTAAAAAAAGTACTTTTTGTTGTGTTTTTTTTCACTGTTTTGCAGTTTGATATTTTTAGATCAATGTTCAACATCTGTTAAGTCAACAAAATTTGGTTGACTAAGCAAATTTTCAACAGGTGTATAAGACTGCACAATATTTGGTATATGTAAATATGCCCTTTCCCAGATATTGTGAAATCTGATAGTTAGTAAATATAATTACCATGGGATGTGGGATGCAGGAAGATTGCCCACCCCCTGCAAAAAACATTGTATTTTGTTTATTTTTTTACGTTTTACTTTTGCATGCATTGAGGCTCAGCACATGTATTTTAGCATGTTAATGTTTGCAATGTGGATTCTTTTTAAGAACAGTGAGTTGAAGAGAATTACTTCAAGGCTATATCATAAACCTAGGTTTAGCAATACCTTTTTACACATTAGTAGTGATCTTCCATTTTTTTCTGATATGGAGTATTGTCAAGGGGCAGTTAGTTAAAGTAGCCCATATCAATATCAAATACGGAGTATTGTTAAGGGGCAGTTAGTTAGAGAAGTCTATATCAAATACGGAGTATTTTCAAAGGGTAGTTAGTGCAAGCAGTCTAGAGTGGCTGTCGTGGTTGTGCAGTGGTTAGCGTTGCTGCCTTCCAGCAAGAAATTTTCCAGTTTGATCCTCGGCTGGGGTGCCTTCTGTACAGAGTCTGCATGTCCTCCCTGTGGTCGCGTGCATTTCCTCTGGGTGCTCTGGTTTCCTCCCACATCCCAAAGACATGCTGTAGGTGGATTGGACACTGTAAATTGGCCCTAGGCATGAGTGTGTGCATGTGTGTGCTTTCTGTGGAAGGTTGTGTGTCAGGATGGCAACTCAACACCATAAAACTCCACTGCCAATCATGAGCGGACAGATGATCTGCTGTGATGACCCCCTAACCGGGAAAAAGCCGAAAGAAGAAGAAGTTTGTTCAAGTAGTCTATATCAGATACCAAGTATTTTCAAGAGGCAGTTAGTTCAAGCATCCCATATGACTTCCCTTATTACAGACTTTAATGCTGAAGGTGATATCTAAAAAAATATGGGCAGGATTCACGAAGGCTTGCACGGAGTCTAAAAGTAGTGTAAGACTCCATGCAGCCTTCGCGATCCAGGAACAGCCCTAAAGTCCGTGTAAGAGACCAGCTAAAACGTCTCTTACACGGAGTGGGCGTGGATATGCTAATCACCTCACTTGCAGCCCAAAGGCATGCAAATGAGGTAGATTAGTGATCCAGGCCAAAGCAGCCCGTGTAAGAGCTGTTTTAGCTGCAGAAATGTACTCAGTTGACAACTGAGTACGTTTCTGCAAAAAACACAATGGAGCCATGGCAGCTCCAAATAAAGGGTGCATATGTGTCAGGCAGCATGCCAATGGCCAAATATGTGGCCATTGGCAAGGTACCTCGATGTAAATATGAGAAATTAATAATTTTGTTTTTTCGGCAAACGGGCTGCGCTGTATAAAACATAAAAATGAAGGTTATAAACCCACAAATGTGGGTTTTATGCAATACATGGATTTACAATGCAGGGACCAGCAGAACAAAAACAGCATGGCCACCGTTTAGTGGTTGCTAAGGGGGGAAGCTGAGTCTAAGACATGTAACTAAGCATTAGTAGGCAATCTGATGTAAATGAGTGTTAGGATACTGAATTCCACTGTCACATAGCAAATGAGCACATTCTGAGTAGTGTAAGAGATACATAAGGGGGAGGAATAGAGTAGGAGATGGGTGACATCACAGGGGGAAATGGTAGAAAGAAATGCAGTTCATTGGAGGTCAGTGTTACATGACAGATGTCACACACATATCATGGAAAGAGGAGTGGCACAACATAAGCATGGGAAAGTCAAGAAATGGAAGGTGTACACTGTTGCTTTCACCAAAGTTTCTTGCTGGGCGTGCATGCGCACGTGTGCTCGCCAAGAAGCGCAAGTAGGGCAATGTGCGCGCGTGTAAGGCAGACTGTACATGTGGGAGCCTATTGGCAGACTTGTAAGACTGTTTGCACTGGTGTGCGTGCGTTTTAACCTGAATAAGCAGATTCTGAACCGCGTAAGCATGTGTGTGCGCGTGTATGCCACTGTGAGCGTGTTTCTGCTGGTATGCACGTTGCTCCCCCCTGAGGAAACAGAAAGGAAAAAGGAAGCAACAGAATTAGTAGGAAGCTAGCAGGGAATACTGCTGGAGCTAGCAGGTGAAAACAATTAGAAGCAGGCAATTACACAGGCAGAATAGTAGCTCAGCCAAGCACCTAAAACTCTGCAAACAGCAGTGCAGGATGTTTCTCTCAAGAGACACTGCAAGACAGGAGTAAGCTATTAGAAGTGAAAACTGAAAAAGCTGAACTCAGAGCAGAAATGCTAGGGGCTGCCATAGCTGTCATAAGGAGACATAGGCTACTTGCTGAGGGTGGTGACAATGCAGATGGTGCCAGACAACCCACAGTGAGGAGACGGAGAAGAGTGCACAGGCCCAGGGTCACCTACCATGGGTTACATGAGCTGGAGATAGTAGAGCGCTATAGAGTGGACAGAGACCTCCTGCAGCAAATTGTCGAGCTGTGCAGGCCACGCCTCACACACAGAACCAACAGAGGGGAACCCATCCCAGTGGAAACCAAGGTATGTGTTGCCCTAAGAATACTAGCAACAGGTACCTTCCAGAGACCAACTGGTGATATGATGGGGATATCACAGGCATCAGCCTCCAGGGTACTGCACCAGTTCCTGGATGCCATGTCAGCACATGTCGGTGATCATGTATATTTCCCCAATGCCCGTGAGGTATTGGCCAGCAATATGCATCTCTTCCAGCAAATAGCGGAATACCCTGAGGTAGTGGGTGCAATAGACTGCACGCACATACGCATCAAAGCACCAGCCGGTGAGCGGGTAGGGCCTACATTAACCGCAAGGGCTTCCTCCATCAACTGCCAGGTCATGTGTGATGCCCAGGGCATAATAATGAATGTGTGTGCTGGCTGCCCTGGGAGCTACCATGATTCCCATATCTGGCATTTGACGCAGCTGTACCAGACATTTGCCAATGGGGACATCCCACATGGACACCTAGTGGGGATGCAGGTTATGCACTGGAGCCGTGGCTGATGACACCCATCAGAAACGCACACACACCTGAACAGGAATGCCATAATGAGGCACACGCACAAACACGTAATGTAATAGAGCGTGTGTTTGGGCTGCTCAAGTCACGGTTCCGGTGTCTGGACACATCTGGTGGAGCCTTGCAGTACTCACCAACTACATGTACCAAATTGTCATGGTATGTGCTATGCTACATAATATGATCTTGCAAAACAGCTGCAGCAGGACCAGCATAGGGCCGGGCCAAACAGCCCCCCACCATTGCCAAGGCCATCACAGGCAGAGCATGACTCGGAGGAGGAACAACCTGAGCCTGCCCCAGTAGGCAGAAGGAGGCGTGTCCAGTATGCCCTGGCCTTGGCAAAGAGGCAATGCATAGCACATACACTGGCTCAGTAGGAACCCTGGGAATGATACCCCTCTCTGACTCACTCATATAATAACAAGGATGCCTAAAATGACATAACCTGCTCTCAAACATGTACAGAGAGTGTAGTATGTGCATCCGACAGAGGCAGCCCTGCAACACCACCTGAGGCATGAATGCCATGTGTTAAGCAATGTAACACCATGTAGTATATGCACACTTGATGACCCTGACTAACATCCTACCCTCACCAAGCATGATGCCACAATATGACGATGAGATGATCATTTGCAATAATTGGCTGAAGTATTGCAGTTAGTCAAAGGGGATCCAATGTGTGCCAGCCTGGGATGACATGCTGAGCATGACATGATGCTTCACCTGCTAGGGGTGGCGTGCACCTATCAGTCCAGGCCTTATGGATACTAGCAAAGGCTGTTGTTACCTACAGCGTGCGCTGAATAGGTAAGGCTCAAAACACAAACCCACCTCCATAGGTATCACAAGGGATAAGAACCTAGATGTAATGCTACCCAGTGCCAGAAGTCTAAACAGCAAGATGCATGCAGTCTAAACTCACCCAGTATGGAGAATGTTGATATCTGTCCTGTAACAGAAAACTGGGTCAAGGCTCACAACAGCACCCTAACACTACCAGGTTACACCTCATACTGTGCTGTACAGCCTCAAAACATGGAACAAGCAACAAAAGGAGGGTGACAAGCAATAATTGTCAAGGATAACCACACTCCCATGTTGGTACCACAGCAAGAAGCAGCATGGACTAGCCATGGTCAAGTAACACTGGCTAAAACTGCCTCCCAGTTTATAGCCTGCTACAGACTACCATCCTAACACCAGGAATACATGAATATATCAAGCCCTCCAAACCACATTATATTGGGTGACTGAAAATACCCAGACATAGACTGGGAGCATTATACTAGCTCCAACACTGTAGGACAAAAGTTCCTAGAATCCATAAACCAAAATGTCCAGGAACAATGTACCACTCCCACAAGAGGGGTAAGCATACTGGATGTGATAATCAGCAACATGGGTACTGGATGGCAAGATGAGAAGTGTATCCCTCACTGGTAAGACCAGACCATAGAGTAAGCACACTGGATATACACATCCTGACCACAGTCCCTGGCCAGAAAACCACAGTGAAAAACATGTGTAAAGCAAAAGTTGCACTCCTCCAAACTGATGTGAAATCCATTAAAGGCCCTGTGCAGGTGCAAAATATGGGCCACACCTCAGAACCTGTTATACAGGCATTCCATGAACACTGCCAGGAATGCTTGGATTATGCAATCCCAAATAAAAAAAAGACACAATGCCATACACGCAGGCATCTGGCATGGTGGACTCCAGCCATTACCACACCATGCAAGAGAATGAGGAAACTACTACATGATAGAGCAAACATAAAAAGGGAAGTAATCACTGATCAGTAGTATGGCAATAAAATATGTCCACACATGCAATCCACTAAGGCCAGCTACAACAAGTTGAATCTGTGAATCTTGAGGCAATGTTACACCTGCCCCAAGTACACAGACAACCCTCAACTCCCCCCAAGAAATACAAATATATGTGAGAGATGCAACCATTTATCCAAACCGGAGGCTGAGCTCCCTCAACTCAGTACTGTCAAAACTAGTCAGGAGGAGAAGGTAACCACACACACCACAAACCCAGTCCCACATAGACCTATCACAACTGCAAACCAAAGGCATAAACACAGAAAAACATTCCTGGAGGCCCTAATTACAAACACACCACACCAAGAGAGGCCTCCAAAGCAGACACCCAAGCAACCACAACCTCCAAACATAGCACATGCAACACATAGTACACAAAGCTGGTCTGCCAAACAGTCACAGGCCAGAAGGAGAAACGGCATGCCTGATACAGTTGTAATAGGTGACTCCATAGTCAGACACACTGCTGTCCCGCTCACCAGACTGAACAAGGGAAAGGGTACAGTAAGCTGCCTGTAGGCTGCTACAATACGCCACATAACACAAGTACGCAGGTCACCCCAAAGCAAGTAGAAATATGATGCAGTCATTGTCCATGCTGGCGTGAATGACCTGAGATGTACCTCCCCGGACTAAATGAAAAGAGACATAGATGAGCTCTCCGATTATGTAGTCCAGGCCGGTATGACACTAACCGTTTGCAGCATCCTACCCTCACCAAGCATGATGCCACAGTACAAACACAGAATGATCAGCTTTAACAAGTGGCACAATTACTGGTGTCATTCCAAGGGGATCCAATGTCTGTTTGCTTGGGATGTCATGCTTGACAAGCCACACTGCTGTTCCAGGGATGGCTTGCACCTGTTACCCCTGGGCGTCTGGATATTGGATAAGGCTTTTGCCACCTCCATAGAGCCTTTCGTAGGCAAGGCTGAAAAGACTAACCCACCACCCTAGAAAACATAAGTGGAAAGAAACATAAGGGTAATGCTGACCAATGCTAGACGTGTAAACCTCAATATGCATGCTCCCGAGGCCCTCCCCAGTATGGAGAACATCGATGTCCGTGCAGTGACAGAAACCTGCTGTAAGCCTCCTGACAGCACACCAGCACTACCAGGTTATACCTCATATCATGCGTTATGGCCACAAAACCTGGACCAAAACATAAAAGGAGGGGGAGTATCCATATTCAGCACAGACACCCATACGTCCAGGTAACTGACAATGCACGAAGCATCGGAGACCACCCATGTGCAACTAACCGTAGGCAAAACTGCTGTACAGTCTGTAGCATGCTACAGACCACACTCTCACACACAGGAACCCCACCCAGCCATCCTGAAGATACTGGACAGTATGAATGTCCCACCAAATACCAAACAAGGGACTCACAAATTACCACATAGGTGGTAAACCATTATGTACGGAAGGAATAATCAGAGACCTAGGGGCACAAGTGGACAGTAACCTGTTATGTGACACTCACATTGCCAATGTGGCTAGGAAGACTGTCTATATTGGACACCGTATCATGAAAGGATTCACATCTACGTCAACAGAGGTCATTGTGCCCCTATACTGTTCTCTTATCAGACCCATAATCTAGTACAATGCCTCATTTGGGATGTACCTTACCTGATACCTGCAGCAGTTAGAAAGACCTCAAAGGTACCTCACCAAGAGGATAAAGGGTCTCAAATATATGTCATATGCTGCCTGGCTGTAGACACCCCAGCTGAATGCAGTCACATACTGCCTACACAGAGGTGTTGTATGCCTGTTGTACAAGGCCATGTCCAACACAGGAGTAATGGACATGCTCCACCCCAGAAAACCCAAAGCCATCGGAGCTGTGAGAGTGAGAGATGTCAACCTCAACACATAATGAAATAGGATGTGCTGGAGGGACAGATACATAACCCAGAGGCTCCCTACACCCTGGAACAGAATCCCACTCCATGTTAGGCAGAGCCCCTCACTAACACTCTTCAACAGGAATCTTGCCAAGTGGATGGATGATCGTAGATGTGCACTGGGGGTCTTCACTGTGTCACGTCCAGATAGAGGCACAGTAAAGTAAATCATAAATGCCCATAATATTCACATAGCAAGGGGTGGCAAAAGCCACACACACTCTGGCTAGGCTTATAAATGCCCTAGGGTGGATAGCCTAGTATGAACCTATGAACCTATGAAGATACAAATTGTACAGGACACTAAGGATAATCACAAGGCTTTCTCAACTGATGGTAGGAACCTTGTTGGGAATTCACAGATATGCTCTGAATCACTCAAATATTACAAACAACATACCAAACACACACACACATATTGCCAACATACAACCTGACAGGTGCAGTGCAACCCCCCCCAGAATGCAAAATATCTATCCCAGCAGACTGCTGGCCTCCTGACATTGCAGATGCTGAGGTAACAGCCAGCATCTACAAAGCAAAACACACAGCAGCAATGGTATGAGATGGTGTACTGGGCTGAGTCCAACATGGACTCCAAGAAGAATATGCCAAATCACACTACTGCCCAATGTCAGCCTTACCACAGGATATGTACCCAAAGAGCAGTGTACAACAACAGTGGTCCTTCTCAACAAAGGTGTTGCCTGAATGGATACTGCAAACTACCACCCCAGAATCCTGACAAGCTTGGTATGCAAAGCTATGGAAAGGATCAGCATGTACCGCAGACATAAAGATATTGGGGACCTACTGACACCGGACCCTACCCAGTGTGACTTTCTTAAGTGCAGATCCTGCCCCTTAAACATGTTTGACTCATTTGAAACAGTCATTAAGGTCATTGATGAGGGCAATGTGGTCCACACAGCGTAGCTGGACCTTGCAAAGGCTTCCATACAATACCCCATGTGTTCATTATAGATAGGCTCACCAGCTTAAATATAAACCCCTATGTCAGTAGAGGGGTTGCAAACCAGACCAAGGACAGAACTGACATGGTTAAACATGCTGCAGCCATGTCAGACTACAAACCAGATATAACTGCCATCCCACAAGGCTTGGTCCTGGGACCTCCCTCGTTTGGTATATATGTCCCATAGGTACAGGCCAACATGGAAGGACTGTTTCTGAACATGTTTGCAGAGGACTACAAACTGGCCACCATATCTGACCCTCCAGCTGACACAAGCATCCCACAAAAGGGCCTCATAGAAACAGACAACTGGTGCCATAGCCATGTCAGCAAGCTAATTGCAGAAAAGTGTATAGTCAACCCCTGTGGATATACAGTAAGTGCCCACCAATTACCACATAGGTGTTAACCCATTAAGTACTTAACATGTAATGAGAGACCTGGGGACACAAGTTGATAGATATCCTGCATTGGACAAACATGTGGCTGTAGTGGTTACAGAAACATACCATATACCCACCTAATCACGAAGGTTGTCAGATCTAGATAAGGGGAGGTCATTGTGGCTCTGCAGTCATCCTTCATCAGCGTTACAATTGACTACAATAGCCCCTGTGGGATGTACCTCAGCAGACACCTCCATCAACTGGAAAGTCCCCAAAAGTACCTCAGCAGGAGTATCAAAGAGCTTGAACAGATGCCATGTGTTGCCTGATTAAACAAACTGCAGCTCCACACACTGCCATATTGCCCACCCAGAGGCAAGCTGTGCCTGATGTATAAAGCCATGTCCAAGCTGGAATCAATGAACATGCTGCACCTTGTACAATCTGAATGGCAGTGAGCTATGCACATGAGAGACCTGAACCCCAGCACTGACATACATAGGACAAGCTGTACTGAATGATCCATAACACAGAAGCCACCCCCACTCATGAGTAAACTCCCAGTACAGGTTAGCCAGAGAGTCACTCATCGACTCTCCTCAAGAGGAATCTTGATGAGTGGATGGGAGATGGTAGGTTTACCCTGGGTATCACTGTTATGTCATGGGTAGACGGAGGCACAGTATACTAACCATGACATATGTCATGGCAAACTCCACTTACAATGTGTGTCGAAGGACAAACACTCTCCGACTAGCATTAGAAATGGCCTAGGGCACATCGCTAGTGTTTGCCAGTGTACACCTATGTTGTGGAATACACTACCAATGTTGGACAAGCCTGGTTTAAGTAGTTCATATCTGAACATAATGCAACATGGTCAGATGTGCACAACTGGCCCCTAACCAGGCTGTTGTGCTCACTATGAAAATGTAAAGCAGTGATAGGACTAAAGCCCAGGATACTGTCCACCACAGTGAAAGTACTGAACCAGTACACTATACGGTATTACAGTGTTAGGTCAGTATGAAAAGATGTTGACAACTGTATGCAAAGTATCCCATGCAAACCCTGCAGGCAGAGTATAATCCCTGTTGTGTTCAGACACAAAGCAGTTGTACAGTAACTACACAACATGACACACAACACACAACCATAAACGTGAGATATTGTTGAAGTTCAGACTCATCCACGAATGTGGTGGGCTGCAGAGTTCAACATATGGAAAGCTCACACTGGGCATGCTCGCACACTTTGATAAATGAGACATATGTCAGACAACATGCCATGGGAAGCCTGAACTGGGCATGCTCACACACTTAGACCAAATCTCAGTTTAGCAGTTGGCCACACATATCTGGTATTTGTACGTGTTATTCCAGGAACCAACCACATTACAGCAATCTGCCCAGTGCACACAGTTAAATGACTACAGAGACATACGTGATATAGTGGATCCCTCCCATATTCAAACATCTTCCACAGATACACAAGTTGTTCATAGAAACAGGGAATGCTATGGCAATAAAGACCTGCAAACAGTCTATCAGCAATAAATATTGTGCATCTGACAATTAAACATATGGGTGTAGAGGTCAACACTAGGCTGTTTGCCCTAGGGAATGACAGCTTAGCCAGAGTGTGCTTAACGTCTGCCTCCCCAGTACAGTAGGCTACTGTGCCACTGTAAAGTAAGTCACATAAGGCACCGTGTGAGGCTAGTGTGCTGTGCCTCTGTCAAGCAGGGACACAGTGGAGATCCCAGCGGTTGAATTTGCTAAGCCACATCCATGTTGCTGGTGTGTGCTGGAAGAGGGTTGCTGAGGACCTCTAACAGTTAGTGGGTGTCAATAACAGACTGAGGGGAGCCTTATCTGCATTGTCTGGACAATTTCACTGTCAACACTTTGTCGTGATGATTATGAGGGATTGAAGTGTCGTGCCAGTACTGTTCAGAGATGTCCTCCATCTGTGGGCTACTGCTCTGCAATGTATTAGCTCACTCTGTCTGTTGGACAGCTCATATATGGCTGGTGTACACCTGACAGGTGTCCTGTTGTGGAGCAGTCATGGGTATATTTGGGATTGCATGATCAATGCAAACCTTCCACATGCTCATAGAATGCAATTGTCAAGGATTATGCAGAGTGGCCTGTATACTCCCCCAGCATGGGTCCTTTGAAGTCTTCCACCCCAGTCTTCACAAGTGTAAAGTCTGCTTTTGATAAATACACTTTCTTTGCAGTGACAACCTTGCCTGGGGGTGGGGATGGGATATGGATGTCCAGGGAAAGGTGGGTATGGTCAGATATCAACAATGGTGGTCTACCTCTGGTGTGGAACAGTGAGTACCCATGTTTCAGATGGTCAGGTGCAATATGTATTCCCCCTTGTGGCTGTGGTGAGTGGTTCTGCCATAGCACATGGACTCACAAATTGTAGTGGCTGTAGGGTAATGTTGTAGAGGCCTGAGTAGTTCCCACACACAATATACCTGTACCTGACGTTAACAACTGGAATGGTGTATGTGAACACCTGCATATCTTGGCACTGTTCCCAGGGAAGCAAAGTGTGTGTCCTGGATGTGGGTGGGATGGTCTGAACTGGTTGTGTTGTGTGTTACAGGTCCTGTAGTCATGAAGCATGGTATAGAACATAACCTGCCAGTGCGATGTGCATATCTGACCCTGAAGTAGGTGGCTGCAAATGCATATATATGCTATCCCCCAGCTGACAGGTAGTACTTGATGTACATACCTCTGTAGAAATAATGATGTCAGCACCCTATAAATACTGCAGGTGCAGAACAGATGCCCAGTAATGCAGACAGTGTGCTCTGCTAATGTGTCTCCCTCAAGTGTCATAATATAGTTAGGCAGGGGGTTTGAATCCTGCAAATGCTCAGTGTGTGGGTGAGTGTGCAAGTCTGTGTGAGGGAAATGTCCCTTTTGGCAACTGGGAAAACACACTACAGGATGCACATTCCCCTTTCTAAACACTGATGATGTCAGCACCCTATAAGTACAGCAGGAGAAAGGAAACCTCCCAGTTATGCAAATAGTGCACTCTGCTAATGCGTCCATCTTGTGTTCCATAACATAATTAGGTATGGGTTTGAATCCTGTAAATGTTCAGTGTGTGTGGAGAGGGTTAGTGTGTGTGCAATTCTGTATGAAAGAAATGTCCCTTTTGGCAACTAGGAGAACACACTACAGGATTCACATTCCCCTTTCTAAACACTGATGATGTCAGCACCCTATAAGTACAGCAGGAGAAGAAAAACCTCCCAGTAATGCGAATAGCGTGCTCTGCTAATGCGTCTGTCTTGAGTGTCATGCCATAGTTAGGTAGGGGTTAGAATCCGGCAAGTGTGTGTGTGAACTGACCCTTTTGCCAACCAGTACAACACACCAGCTGCTGCATATTCCAGTCTCTACACAGAGATGATGTCAGCACCCTACAAGTACAGCAGAAGAGGGCAAATCTCCCAGTAATGCAAATAGCACACTCTACTACTGTGTCTCGGGGGGGTGGAAGTAGGGTGTGTGCAATTATATGTGTGAGAGAACTGACCCTTTTGCCAACCAGTACAACTATGTGTGAGAGAACTGACCCTTTGCCAACCAGTACAACACACCAGCTGCTGCATATTCCAATCTCTACACAGAGATGATGTCAGCACCCTACAAGTACAGCAGAAGAGGGTAACTCTCCCAGTAATGCAAATAGCACGCTCTACTACTGCATCTCGGGGGGGTGGAAGTAGGGTGTGTGCAGTTATATGTGTGAGAGAACTGACCCTTTTGCCAACCAGTACAACTATGTGTGAGAGAACTGACCCTTTTGCCAACCAGTACAACACACCAGCTGCTGCATATTCCAATCTCTACACAGAGATGATGTCAGCACCCTACAAGTACAGCAGAAGAGGGCAAATCTCCCAGTAATGCAAATAGCACACTCTACTACTGTGTCTCGGGGGGGGGGTGGAAGTAGGGTGTGTGCAATTATATGTGTGAGAGAACTGACCCTTTTGCCAACCAGTACAACTATGTGTGAGTTCATAGGTTCATAGGTTCATACTAGGCTATCTGCCCTAGGGCATTTATAAGCCTAGCCAGAATGTGTTTGGCTTTCGCCACCCATTTTAAATTTATTTTGCTATGCCCTTTTTCGAGGTTAGTATACTGTGCCTCTGTCTAACAGTGACACAGAAGTGATACCCGGGGTAAACCTACGATCTCCCATCCACTCATCAAGATTCCTCTTGAAGAGAGTCAATGAGGGACTCTGCCTAACCTGGACTGGGATTTTATTCCAGAGTGAAGGGAGCCTCTGGGTTATGAATCTGTCCCTCCAGCATGTCCTATTTATTTCAGTGCTGAGGTTCAAGTCTCTCGAGCGCGTAGCTCGGTGGGATTTGGATATTCTGAGGTGCAGCATGTCCATTAATTCCGGGTTGGACATGGCTTTATACGTCAGGCACAGATCGCCTCTGAACAAGCGGTATGCCACTGAGTAGAGCTGGAGTTTCTTTAACCGGGCAGCATATGGAATCTGTTTGAGCCCTATGATCCTCTTGGTGAGGTACTTTTGGGGTCTTTCCAGTTGCTGCAGGTGTCTGGTAAGGTACATCACAGGGCATTGTACTCAATTATGGGCCTGATGAGGGATGAGTAAAGAGGCACGATGACCTCCCCTGATCTAGATGTGAATCCCTTCATGATGAGGTGGGCTATATAAAATGTTTTTCTAACCACTTTGGCCACGTGGTTGTCAAATGAGAGATTGCTATCAACTTGGGTCCCCAGGTCCCTAATTACTTCTTCTGTACTTAATGGATTACCACCTATGTGGTAATTTGTGGGCACTTTGTTTTGCCAAAGGGGATAACTATACACATTTGACATTTAGCTTGAGGCCATGGCTCTGGCATCAGTTGTCTGTTTCTATGAGGCCCTTTTGGAGGATGCTTGTGTCGGCTGGAGAGTCGATTATGGCGGCCAGTTTGCAGTCATCTGCGAACTTGGTCAGCCACAGTCCTTCCGTGTTGGCCTGTACCTCCGAGAAATATATACCGAACAAGAGAGGTCCCAGGACTGAGCCTTGTGGGACACCACTTGTAACTGGTTTGGAGTCTGACATGGCTCCAACAATTCTAACCATGTGGGTTCTGTCCTTGAGCCAGTTTGCAATCCATCTAGTGACATAGGGGTTTATATTTAAGCAGGTGAGCTTCTCTATAATGCCCGAGAGGGGTATTGTATAGAAGGCTTTTGCGAGGTCCAGGTAGGCTGTGTGGACCACCTTCCCCTCGTCAATGGCCTTGGTGACTGTTTCAAAGAAATCAACCAGGTTTAAGAGGCAGGATCTGCCCTTAACAAAGCCGAACTGGGTAGGATCCAGTGTCTGTAAGTCCCCAATATCTTTATTTATGAGGTCCATGATGATCCTTTCCATAGCTTTTCAGACCAAGCTAGTCAGGCTTATGGGGCGATAGTTTCCAGGATCCATTGAGGCACCATCTTTATGAAGAGGGACCACTGTTGCTGTACGCCACTCTTTGGGCACATATCCTGTAGTAAGGCTGAGATTGAATAGTAGTTTTATGTTTGGGTTTAGCTCTTCTTGGAGTTCATGTAGGACACAGCCCGGGACACTGTCTGGTCCCATTGATGCTGTGTTTTTTGCTTTGGAGAGGGCGGCTCTTACCTGAGCATCTGAGATGTCAGGGGGGCAGCACTCTGCTGGGATAGATATTTGCCCTTTTGGTGTGGAGGGGGGGAGAAGTTTGCGCTGAACCTGTCAGCTAGGATGTTGGCAATGTCTGTGGGTTTGGTGTTTCTTTTGTCATTTTGGACTAATTCTGAGCATATCTGGGAATTACCACCCAGGTTCCTAACATAACTAAAGAAAGCCTTGTGATTATTCTTAGTTAGTGTCCTGTGCAATTTTCTCTCGAAGCTGGCCTTAGACAATTTTATGAGTGCCCATAGTTTTTTGCTAATACTGATCAGTGATGCCTTCCCTTTTTGGTATTTTGCTCTATCATTTAGTAGCTTCCTCCTTCTATTGTATAGTTTGTTTATGGCTGGGGTCCACCAGACAGGACGTCTGCCTTTGGAGGATTGGGTCTTGGTTTTATTTGGGATCGCATGATCCATGCATTCCTGAAGGTGTCCATAGAATGCGTTTATAGAGGATTCTGCGGTCTGGGCCGTATTTTCCACAGGCCCGGGGGCTTTGAAGGATTCCACCTAGGTTTTGAGAAGTGTGAATTTGCTTTAGAGAAGTTTTTCACTGTGGTTTTCTGGGCAGGGGGTGGGGTTGGGATGTGAATATCCAGTGAGATTAGTTTATGGTCTGATCTTACCAGTGAGGGATACACTTCTGGTCTGGAGCATAGAGTCCCCATGTTGGTGATGATCAGGTCCAGTATGTTTTCCCCTCTTGTGGGAGTGGTAACAAGTTGTTCCATAGCATTTGAGTTTATAAATTCTAGGAACCTTTGGGCTAGGGTGTTGGAGCTAGAGTAATGGTCCCAGTCTATGTTTGGGTAGTTGAAGTCGCCCAATATAATGGTGTTTGGAGAGAACTTCATATTTTCCAGTGTTCTCAGGAAGGCCGAGTGGGGTTCCTGGGTTTGGGAGGGTGGTCTGTAGCAGGCTATAAACTGGAAGGCAGTTTTACCCACTGTTAGTTGCACATGGATAGTCTCTGATGCTTCGTGCTTTGCCACCAACCTGGAGGTGTGGGTATCTTTGATGAATATCAATACTCCCCCTCCTTTTGTGTTTCGGTCCAAGTTATGGGGCCGAAAAGCATGGTATGAGGTATAACCTGGTAGTGCTGGGGTGCTTTCGGTAGCCCTGAACCAGGTATCTGTTACTGCACAGATATCGATGTTCTCCATGCTATGGAGAGTTTCGAGTGCATGCATCTTGAGGTTTAGACTTCTGGCGTTGAGTAGCATTACTCCTAGTTTCTTATCCCTTGTGATACCTATGGAGGTGGGTTTGTCCTTTGAGCCTTGCCTAAAAAAGGCACTATGGGGGTAGCAAGAGCGTTTGCCAATATCCGAAAGCCCAGGGGTGACAGGTGCAAGCCGTCCCTAGCGAAGCAGGTGGTTCAACAGAAGGTGAGTATGTGAGGGTGTAGTGCCTGTGATTAGTTAGCACTGGCATATATGACTGCTCACGTGGACAAATGCCAGGTAAGTCATATGCAATGTGTCACAGGCAACGTACATGTGAACAGGACAAACAGTGACGTTCTGTCAAGTGAGACATGGACATACATATAGTAAGCTATGCAGATGTCACTAGGAGTCCACAGAAGCTCTGTAACTCTGCATTGCAGGTGGGATCAGTGTTCCAGGGTAACTGCAAACAAACATGCATGCAAACAAAGCTACAGTAAGCAGGGCTGCATGTAGTCCATTGTGCAACAAACAAGCTGTACCACTTCCAGTAGGTAACAGTGCAAATATGCAGGCACTATACACATGTACATGGAAATACACAGGTCAGATGGCTAGGGTCCAGTCTCAGTGCACACAAGTGTACAGACCATGTACCGTCAGGATGTACAATAACTGGATGGAAACCCAGGTGCTCATACATGCAGTAATACACATGTCAAATAACAGACACTGAGCCTTCACTCAGTGGTTCCATACTTAGTAGGATGTATGCTACCTGGCCTGCCACCACAGTATCCCTGACATGTATGGGGACTCTCCCTCCTGTGACAGTTAGTTTTGTGTGTTGGGGCTATCTAGCATGGTATGAGATGTGAGCTTGCAGTGCTAGGGTGCTCCTGTGTGTCCTGTACCAGTCGTGTAGTACTGCACACATATCAACATCCTCAAACATCCGCATTGCAGAGTCCAGTGTGGGCAACATGCCACTTGCAGTTTACATGTCCATCATTGCGTATCAATACTTTCATTACCTTATCCCCTGTGCTACCTATGTATGTAGCCTTCTGTTGACATCCTTACCACCAGTATGCCAACATGTGCAGATGATACACTATGGTACTTACCATGGGTGTAGACAACAGTACATGACAATCATACCCTTA
This sequence comes from Protopterus annectens, assembly GCF_019279795.1. NCBI lineage: Eukaryota > Metazoa > Chordata > Ceratodontiformes > Protopteridae > Protopterus > Protopterus annectens. Next base: position 138,593,480 of record NC_056737.1, on the reverse strand, counting down.
CTGCATCAGGTATGCTGGGATATACCCACAATTATATCAGCACACAGTACTGTTAGCAACATGATACTATTACTACACGTCTATGTAGTCACCCTGTGCATCAGCAACATGTTAACCTGTACCTGCACTGATGTTACAGATTGCAGGAGGTGGCACAGTTTCATCATATGCACAGGGTGTGAACTTGGTATGCCTGAGTCAGCCACCGATACCACCAATTGACATGTATGTGTATGTGTGTTGGTGAGGGACAGCAGTACAAGGTGGGGCAATGTTGATGCAGTGTGTGCGTGTATGCGGTAGCCCTAGGTGTTGTCAATTCGCATGTGTGTATGGATGCACACAGTTCCACCTCATGGCTGCCATATACTGGTGTTTGTGGACAGCCACAGACTGTACCTGCCAGGTCATACAGATCAGTGTCTCTGGCCATGGACATGGTACCTGTGCCTTGCAGGGGTGCTACGGATCGTATCCGGTACCAACCCAGACTGGGTACTGTCATCAGAAGCAGGTGTTCGTTGACTGGACACAGATCCCTGTCAGGCCTGGCCAGAGCCACATGCACGTGGTCTCCTGGGGCGGTCTGATGACAGCACAGACCCAGCATTGCTGGGGCTGCTGCTGGCACTATGGGGGCGGCCGCGGCCCTGTTGTCATCCGCGACGACTGCCAGCTGCTGCTGTTGCTGGCATACGCCCACGTCGATGCCTCAACCGTCCACCATTGCCCTGGCTCATGGACATGTAGTTGTGGAACCGGTCTAATATGTCCCCACAATGTCTGTCTATGACATTGGTGAAATTACGGTTGGCAACTGAAATGTCACGCATACTGTCAGTCATGGCTGTGCAACATGCTGTCAGCTCCCTCAGACCCTGTCTGGTGTACCATTCCATATGTGACTGTGCCTGCATGACAGCCCGAAACATAGCTGAGGTTGTAAGACCTCTGTGGGCACGTCTGACAGGGGCAATACGCCCACGGATGCTCCCATGAGAACCCCTGGACATCTGTCTGTGTGGTACCATCTCAGGGCCATGCCCATGGCTGCTGTGTGGGGACGCATGTGCCACAGATACCACATTACCCTGGTCAATGCCCACTGTATCCTGTCCATCACCTAAGGACATTGGTGACAAAGGGTGTATTGGCAGGATAACTGTGCACATTGATGGGGTTGACAGCTGTGGACTGTCAATTGGCTGACCAATGACGGACCCTGGCATACCCTCCTGTGCCATTACAGAGATGTCATCATTATCAGTACCCATGGCACCTGATTCAGGTTCCCTGCTGCATGACACCAGAGCAGCACCAGAACCTGTGGGAGGGAAACAGGAAACACAGTTTACAATGTCTACACAATATTATCAGTGATGCACACATCCACACATGCACAGGTCCACACATGCACACATGCACACCTGCACACATGCACAGGTGCACACATGCACACGTGCACACATGCACACATGCACACAGTTGCACACAGTTGCACACAGTTGCATACTACTCAGTATGCGAGATATCAACACACAGACACAGACACACCTGCATGCATACACAGAGCACTACTCAGTGAGCCTAATATTACTATTACTATCAAGACTATTAAAGGTATTGTTAATACACACTCACCAGCACGGATAGGCTGCATTGCTGTTACACCGGAGGGACCTGCAGAAGTGAGGAAACTAATGTCAGTGGGCACAACTGTGCCATTGTTACTGAGTATGATACAGGTCAGTAGTACAACAGTCACCTTTCACAGGTCAGCTGCTGGTATTGAGAATATCACACTTGCGCATTAAATACTATGATGACAGCTACAAACCAAGAACACACCTCACACATGCATTAACTGCCAGTGTACACAACAGTCAACTATACATATGGCATATTACATGCACGCTCGTAGTCTTGCTGCTGCGTGGCTCCAGCCTCCATCATAATGCATGTCTGCTGCTGTTGTTGTTGTTGGCGGGCTGGAGCCACAACACTTATGAGTAGTCCTTCCACTCTTGTGAGTGGGGGATGTGTAGCCACCCCACCACCTGTGGCAACCTGTTGCCTGTGGATATCTGACGCACGCTGACGGACATTTCTGATTAAATCACTGCAGTGATGTCGTACCTGCTCATATGTCCTATTATGCGTGCCTATGTCATTTACCCGACGGACCAGGTTTTGCCACAGTGCAGCCCTCTCCTGCTGATTCTGGCTGGTGCGGGAAAAGAGTATTGCATAATCCCACACCAGGCTCTGGTGTATCTCCTCATCCTCAGCCGCAGAGTAAGCTGGATTGCGCGGGTGAGCCATGGTCCTGAAAAAGGAAATAACATGATATCAGCAAAATATGTCAGCAGAATTTGGCACACATACTACACATGCTACTCGACTGTTGTGATACAACATATCTCACATATAGAGCATATGTCTGTCTATTGGTGGATACACATGTAAATGGCCTGGTATCAGTGCTCAGCCAACAACTGTGCAACAGTACCTGGCACACTCCATATGACATACTACCAAACCCCAGCAGTCAGAACACTGATTCAGGTCCAAAGCACCTCCTCACTCTGGGGGTTTGTATCGAGGTACTGTATGGGGTACATCATCAACTACTGTGAGCTGACCATAAACTAATTGCCCTGGATATACATATCCCACCTCCACCACCAGCACAAATGACTATAGTGAATAACATTTCAAATGCAAACTTTACACTTTGTAACAGTGACATGGTATCCTTTCAGCCCAATGGGCCAGTGGAAGACACAACCCACAATGCTGACCCCTTCACAAATTATTTCTACGGACATCTCCGAGAATGCATGGATCATGCAATCCCATATAAGACCAAGACACTTTCCACAAAGGGACAGCATCCTGTCTAGTGGACCCCAGCCATAGACAGATTGTATAACAAATGATGGAAGCTACTGCAAGACTGAGCATAATTCCATAAAGGGAAGGCATGCCTGATCAGCACTAATAAGGAGCTATTTTCTCTCATACAAACATCCATGGGCAACTTTGAGAGGGAAATTAACAGGGACACTACAGATAACCACAAGGCCTTCTTCAGTTATGTTAGCAACCTGGTCAGAAACCCTCCACTATGCTCATAGTTAGTACACAACAACAAATAATTCACTGAACCCACAAATATTGGCAACATTGTGGCAGACAGGTTCAGTGCAGGTTTCCCCCCTCCCTCTCCCCCAAAATAAGACATACTTATCCCAGCTGACTGTAACCTCCCTGTCATCACAGATGTCCAGGTGAGAGCCGCCCTCAGGAAAGCAGAATACACAACATGAATGGGACCTGATTGTATCCCCGGTTGCATGCTACATGAACTCCAAGAGGAGCTAAACACACATATAGAATTGCTATGTAACACTAGCCTGACTACAGGATATGTACCTGTACATTGGCGCACAGCAGCAGTGGTTCCACTCCACGAGGGAGGCACCTCTACATACCAACACAATACAACACAATACAATACATTACAATACAATACAATACAATATGCTATTGCCCCTGGGACTACAGCAGCATACTGTTCTACTACCCTGACCATTGTGACACATGTGATGTGATGGTACCTGCTGCTGTCAAACAGTTACACAGGGTGACTCATATGGCATATTACCTATCTGACTAACATTCAGCAGGGGTATGTGTGACATGTACTCATGGGGAGTCTTGCTTCTTAACGCTGTGTGGTTTATTGCAGGGTATGTCTTATCTGTGGGTAGGAGCCTGTACCTCCACCATGTGCTCTCTATTGCAGTGTCACGGACGACACACAGCAGTCATTTAGGTTGTGGATGGTGTGAGGTGTTACTATGGTTGTTGGACATCTGTCATGGGTGTGACTTAAGTATGTAAATCCAGGAGTGGTAACCTCTATGTGGGTAGTATGTGTGTACTCTGTGGTGTCTGTCACTGTGCATTGGTAATGTGTTTGATTGCATTGTCACAGTGTTGTACATGTCACTGTGTCCTTCTCCATATCTGTGGCTGTCATGTGAGGTACATACCGTGGCAGCCATTATGTGGTGTGGAGGGGTACACTGACCTACATGTCCATAGCTGACACACCATGTCTGCTGACACATACCATGTGCAGGTATTCCAGGAATATTGTGCCACTGTGAATATCATTGGGGGGACTATTGTACACTTTTATGACCCTGTTCACCCTGACACATGCAGTGGTGGGCAGCCAATCACATATCTGGTGGTTACTGGTGTAGGTGATTTGAAATGGGGTATGGTACTCCAGTTTTGACACTGGTGTTCACTCCATGCCTTTGTCACCAGGCACCTGTTGCAATACACCTGTACACATGTGCCTCACTCAGAATATATATACATCTCTCTCTCTCTCTCTCTATATATATATATATATATATATATATATGTATATAGATATATCTATATGTATATATATATATATATATATATATATATATATATATATATATATATATATGTCTGTATACATATACACATATATATATTGATGTACATATATTGCTACAGATATGGAGAGAGGAGGGTGTGTGACAGAGAGGGGGTGAGAGTGACAGAGGGGTGGGACAGGGGGAGTGTGAGATCGTCATATACAGTCATACCTGTAGATAGTCAGATCTGTCTGTCTATGTATATGTATCTACATATATCTATATCTGTATGTGTGTATTACATATATATGTTTGTACATATTCTATCTATCTACATCTGTCTATGTATTCCTGCATCTCTCTCTATGTATGTATACATATATGCATATTATATATATATATATATATTTATCTATCTATATATATATATATATATATATATATATATATATATATATATATATATATATATATACATACATACATATATTGACATACATACATACGTATCCATATGATAGATAGGTATATCAACATGTTTGTTTACAAAACTGTATACACACACTAACATACTGCTAAACATACATAACTGTGAAACCTACTTTGTACATTGCACTACAACCTACATTCAACCTACATTGATATGTGCACATAGATGCTCCCACATACATATGTATGTACAGCCTTCACTGATAGTTGCTGTATGTCCCCTGCCCTTTGCACATCTTCATATACATATGGATACAGACCAATGACACATATGGAGGGTTCACAGTATGTAGACTTTTATAGTATTACTTTACATTACCTTTGTTTGTCCCAGCTGCTTGTGTTGCCGTCTGGTTTCGTGTCCTGCTACTCCACTTGCCAGTTGTCAGCTTTCAAGTGGTTGTTGTTGACCGATTTTCTTTGTGTATGTTTAATTTTTTTTCTCTGTCTCTCTCTCTCTCTCTGTCTCTCCCTACCTCCACAGGGTGCAATGAAAGTATTGCATGTGTGGACTGGGAGTACAGCATGCTTTTGCAGGTATCTGCATATGTCCATGTGATGGCCTCTGCACCAATTGTTAGCCAACATTTGCTAATTGCATGCAGCCAGTTGTGTACTGATTGCAGTTCTCACTGTGATTTCAGGGCAGTGCTATAAAAAGGTATGTGAGATAGGCGTAGCCCTTTCAGATTTTAAGGGCAGGGACCATGCTGGTATGCTGTGGACACTGTTCTGTGAGTGTAAATGTTAGTATATCTCTCATATTTCCGGCTGTGTTGTAGATTAACATTTCTCCATTCATTTCTCAAGTTTCCTGTACTAAGTGTGTATGTACACTGACACCTAACACTACTACTACTATTAATGTGGCTGTGTGTGCTTTCCTGTGGGACATGTGGTGTAACTGGTGTATAGCAGTGGCTCTTGCACTTTGTTGCTATGGCTTCAATATTTGCCCTTTACATTCACTACTTGTATGCCTGCTAGGTGTCTTGACTGTAGTGTGTTGCTGTGGCTTTCCTATTTTCCATGTACATTCACACCTTGGAATGCTTGCTATATCTGCTAGGGTGTTAGTGCATGCAGTGTGGTCTGGCCATGGTGTGGGCCATGCCATCTATTAGGGTATTTGAGTATGCTGCTGAGCAGGCCCCAGAGACTCTCAGGTGCGTCTTTTATCTGCCTCATGGAATGGTACATATCAGTGGGGTACACCCATTAAATTGTCTGGTATTCTGCAGTTGTGACTGTGGGATAGCATGAGCATATGTATTACTACACTATTTCTGCCGTGCAAGTGGTGCATACTTTCAGTACTTCATAGTTACCATTGCATGTGGTGTAACACCTTTCTGCCTACTGTTTGTAGATTTCACAGGGAGTCTGTGGGGCATCCCTGTAACTCATTCACTGTTGCTATGTCTAGGCTCTTAACTACTCAAATATGGCAGTGTCAGACCTCTCAAGTGTACAGATATTTGCAGGTTGTCCACATTTCTGCCTCATATTCTGGTCAATATCTCATGAACAGCTCTTTCTGGCAAATCACTCTGGGCTCAAGTCAGACTATAGTGACAAACATTTAAGTTTCAGACTTCATACCCTTCCAAACATCCAACAAAATGCAGAACCTGTTACTCCCTGAACTGTCTAAGTTTGTTGTAACATTATTTGGAATGTGTCCCTGTTTTTGGCCCTTTGCTCCACATATTTTATTACTTGGTCCAGATGTGTTCCTGTAAGAGGTTGTGGGGTATGGGCAGTGATTATCCTGCTGTGAGTATGTGTGTGGCTGGCAAGGTGCTACAGTGACATTATTACCTACTAGCTACCAACTAGTATGGCTGTTTCTGTTCACACACTACTATTATAGAAATCCACTAGATTTGACAGTAAATATACATGACATGCTTTGTGTACTACACATCCTATATTCCCTTTACATTCATTCCTACTATTACATGATATATTTATTGTAGCACAATGTTCTTATATAACAGTCATGGCTTAGTGGTAAGTCATGCAGACTACTGTTTCCAAGGTCCTGGGTTCGCGACTGACAGAGGGATTTTATTTTGCTTTTGAGCAGACTACAGGACTTGTCATTCAGAGTGACTAAGGCACTTTTAAGCAGTTGTAACCAGGTTAGCGCTGGTTTGCGTGGAGCTCCCGCATGCGCACTGGCGTTCAGCTCCACGCACACCCGCTTACAACAGCTTAAAAGTGCTTACTCTTTCGCACACCCGCGCTATTTTCTTTGAAAGAAATGAAAATGGGGACACAGGAAAGTGGTGAAAAAAGGGTCACAAAGAGGGTAAGACAGTAGGGAAACAAGCACGGGTTTTGCAGGAGGGATGTAGGTAAGGCCCATAGCTGCCCATTTTTTCATCAGCAAAACTGTGCATATGTTTGTAATTTGGTGTGACATTTGAAACCTTCCACCCCTGAAAGAAGTGTAAGGACAACAATAATACTTGTTGTACAGCCAATTGTAATTGACAGTTTCCATGTCCAGCAGACATGTGTGCGAAATGGGCAGCTATGTATGGGGCGTAATTTTTTTGTGGGTACAGAGTGCCCCCCTTTTTTTTTTTTCAGGTGAGAGTGGTATTTCAGGTAAAGGAAGTCGGTATAGCTGGGGAGGTAGATTGGGTAGGTCAACAGACAAGACAAACAAGACGCATACAGGGGCAGTGTATGACACGTGTGGGGGGGTTACACAATTGACGGGGACGGATGTTTGGATATCTAGAGCCCATGAGCCCACAGATGGCAACAGTGGAACTGATATCCCCACCCATGGGCAGTTGCCACTGTGCCTTCACTGCCCAGGATGGGGCTGTGCTGGGGGCTGTGTAGGCCGGGCAGCAGGCATGCCCGTTAGTTGTGCCACCTGTGCCTCAAGCTGGTGTAGGGGCCCAAGAACAGCTTCCTGGATCTCCCTACGCACCACAGTCTGGACACTACAGAGGGTGAGTGGTTGTTCTCCTCCGGCCACATTTGCAGAGGGGGGACGAGTCCCATCCCCTGCAGCGCTTCCACCCACAGGTGGCACAGGGCCACCGGAAGAGGGTCCAGACTGGGCACTACTGCCAGGTGCACTCGCCAGCTGAGGTGGGAGAGGTGGGTCCGCTGGAACCCGCCTTCCCTGTCGTCCTATGTTTTGCATTATGTCATGACAGTTTGGGTTAGTAACATACAATATCATTCACAATTAGTTGTAACAGCATGCATTAGTATTCCCATTAACCAAACACCCAGATATTCAAACCATTGAACAGCAAGCATAACACATGCATAATTTGAATAGCAATACACAGTCCAACAACATGCAGGGTTGATTGATGGCAACAGGCCATCAGGTTTGGATGTATGAACAGGGCAGATGCATCAACGTACATGCAAATATGTATGACCCAACAGGACAAATGTCCAGGGGTGTTAATTGTGATTGCACATACCAATTTCACGTGGAATGGATTATATGTGGTTATAGGGTAGGGTGAAGAAAATTTAATTAACACCTTCAAATACCAATACATATGCTGTACATTTCTAATAGCTGCAGATATATACACACTACAGTTCTACCTACAGTTTCCTATGTGATAACTACTTCAAGTTGGTGATAGGAATGTTACTGCTACATCAGTATACATTTTCATTTTTATTCATACACATTCATATCTGGCTCTGTTCAGCTACATCATCCTGCTACATTTGCTTTATATAGCTATAGACAACTGTGGATGTTTGGTATTTCAGACAACCATACTATCTGCATATTGCAGACTGAGAGCAACATATCCAGATTTTGGGATACACATTCCAGCTGCAGGAATATTTTGAACACATTTCACAGTTTGGTTCTGCTTGTCACATTCATTTCATTCTGTACTGACTGCAGTATACTTTATTCAGGAGTCATTACTACTTTATTGGTGGATTCATAACTTTCTCACACTCTCTCACTTGTTTTATTTTTACAATTCAGGATGTTATTACTTCTAGGCTTTATTGACATGTTTTACCTGTAATTATTACAATCCTTTCCAACAGTCTCACGTCTGTCATGTTTCTGTATTTCAACAGGGATATATTTCACACATGTGTTTTACTCAGCTTCTGCAGCTGTACTTTTCAGCCTGCTGCAGGTTGTGTACTATTATATTACAGGTGGGACATCTTTATTTCAGACTTTATTTCAGACATTTTCATTTTTCTGTTTGGATTACAGACTGCAACACACTTTTGTAATCAAGCAAAACTTGCAAACCCTCTTACACTGTTACTTGCACATTTTATTACTTAGTGACTATACTGCACTCTTTTGCTAACTATCATACTTTTATATTTATTTACAGTTACAGGGAGAGGATTACTGACCTGCCTGGTGGCTCAACCGCACCAGCCTATCGCCATAGACTCTACGATTCGCAGAACAGACACCTGCAGCTGTAATATAAATAAAGTAATATTGGAATACACATCTCCATAATATCAGCTAGGTTAATTTCTTACATAAATAATTAGATGTAACTTACTCAGTAGTGGGGCATTGGGCATTTGCCGGACCTCCTGGATCCAATGGTTCAGTTGTTCCTGCTTCCGTCTCTTCAGGTCCGCATGGTGGTGACGGACCTGCTCACCAGACCTTGGTATCCCTGTGGCAATGGTAAGATCATGAGCCAACCGGTCCCAAGCCTCAGCCCTATATGCTCCCCACAGGACCTGGCCCTGCATGAGTTGGGCCTCATGATTGTGGACAAGGAGCCAAACCATATATTTGGACTCCTCAATGCCCCACCTCTGTGCTCAAAAGCAACTACCCTCACCTACACCAGACATTCTGGCTGCAAGTTGGTTCTACAATCGGTTATGCTGTGTATTCCCACCTATGGGGCTTATATATGCCGTTTTTCCCACACTTATCTGTGATTGGCCATTTTGGAATTGTATCAACTTCACAAAACCTGATTTGTCATGCTCCTCTTTCTATTCATTCCTAGATATTTGCTATTACTGCATTTCTAAGTACAGCTGTCATGGCTTAGTGGTTCAGTACCTTAACTATGGTGCATGGTATCCTGGGTTCGAACCTGGCCACTGCTTTTTATATTTTATGACTGTCTACACAGGCTAGGAGGTGTGTCTGTGTAAAGGCAGTTTTGTTACAACTTGCTCAACGTTACCCGTCGGTTAGCTTGTTGGCGCGGTGCACAGCTCCGCGCAAACGGGTTACGCTGGTTTACGCTTCATTTGGCTGTTAGCACGCATATTACGCTCAGCTCAGCTAGGGGCACACAGTTTCAGCGTGTTAAACCACTGCTCACCTATGGGCACTCATTTTGCACCTGTTAAACCACTGCTCACCTACGGGCACTCATTTTGCACCTGTTAAACCACTGCTCACCTTCGGGCACTCATTTTACACCTGTTAAACCACTGTTCACCTACGGGCAGATACACTCAACTTGTTAAACTGTAGCTCAGCTATAGGCACATCTGGCATTTTTTATTATTTTGTTATCTCACATTTCTTCAAAATAAATGGCCCATTTCATTACATTTTACATAAAATATAATTTTATATGTGTACATATATGTCAGGGACTTGTTTCGTGCTTATTTCACTAAAAATAAAAATTGATGTTGTGGGGGCTCGAACCATGACTGCCTGCTCTTCAGCCGATGTCTCTACTGCTACACTATTGCTTTTTGGCTTCCTTTGCATATTTAGTTCTTATATGCTTTTCCACTGACTGCTAACTATGGCTTAGCTACGGGCATGCCCGCGCAAATGAGCGCATTCACGGGCAAACATCTTTACAATTTAAAAAAAATATAACATGTTCATTTATATATTTTATGTTCATAGTCTGTGGGGGCATGTGTTGTGTTGTGTTTATTCACATTTCCATGGACTCTGTTGTGGGGGTTTACTTTCGGGACATTTACTCTTCTGGGGGAGTGTCCGTTTGTAGGGCTCGGCCTACGGACACGCCCCCTACTGTCTTCCACGGATCGTGTAAGCCTTAGGTGTGATTCAGCATGCCCTCATGCATATGCATGACATGCTGACATCACACCGTTTAACTGCAGCCTTGTAACTCTTACACGGAGGCTTTGTGAATCCTGACCTATGTTTTTGCAGAGAGGTCACCCAATACAGCTTCTTAATAACATTATTCTGACATTTTGTCTGGTTTGGGTTCTAAATATGCTCCTATTTTATGTGGTACTGATATCACTGAATCCCCACCAGTATGGGTAGGTACTGCATCTTTAGAGCTGAGGATGGGAAATGTTTTTTCCTCTGCCATTTGTTCGGAATGTAATCAAGGCTATATTTCCAAATACTGGAATATTTTCAGACATCTTCCTGGTGCCCTAAAAGTTTTGAAGGCCCCTCCAAAGTTTACATATAAGATTATATGAGTTAAATAATTTTTTGACTAATAATTATTATTATTATTATTTTATATTTTTTAAGTTTTTACAATAGATGGGTGGTGCAGTAATGCAGTGGTTAAACATTTTGCTTCAGAGAAGGAGACTACTGGGGTGCCTTCTGTGTGGAGTCTGCATGTCCTCTCTGCGTTTGCGTGGGTTTACTCCAGGGAATCCGGCTTCCTCCTACATTCCAAAGACAAGCATCTGAAGTGTTTCCACCATGGCCTCTGCTGAACATAGGCTCTGTCCTAGTCAGACTTTTATGGTCAAGAAATGTTAAATAAATAAAATAAATAAAATTCATGGTGATTTGATATTACTATAGATATATATATATATATATATATATATATATATATATATATATATATATATATGTGTGTGTGTGTGTGTGTGTATATATATATATATATATATATATATATATATATATATATATATATATATATATATATATATAACATTTATATTTACATTTAGTATAAAATATTATTCTTAATGAGTGTTTATTCATTCTATATTTATGGTTTGACACCTTTAAATTCCTGGATGAGTTTATTAATTTAATTGTCTTTTATTAGTGTTAATTAATTAAATGGCTTATATAAGATTCAGGGGAAGCTGTTTAGTCTAGTTCTAATGAAGTTAGCTCCCCCTTCCGGACCCATGGTAGCAATTGCTCCTGTGTCTAAAGTGGTAGGGTTTTTCAGGATTTGAGATATTTTGTTGACTTCTCAATTGTCAGCATTTCATTTTTCGGTGGTCAACTGCTGTTTTTGGGTTGATCAAGTATCTGTCACTGGATAATCTGATAGTAAACCATCTCTCCCTCTCTGTGTATATATATATATATATACATATATATATATATATATATATATATATATATATGTGTGTGTGTGTGTGTGTGTATATATATATATATATATATATATATATTATATACATATACACACACACACATACACACACACACACACACACACAATCACACACACACACACACACACATATATATATATATATATATATATATATATATATAAACACACACCTACACACAACACACATACAAATATATAAATATATATATATATATATATATATATATATATATATATATATATATATATATATATAACTTCGATGGACTAAAAGAAAGGCGCACACTATATATATATATATATATATATATATATATATATATATATATAAACACACACACACACACACACACACACACACACACACACTGTATATATACACACACCCCCAGATTCAGCAAACTCTGCATGGTGTACAGGAATAGTGCAGGAGCTGCTGCAGGCAATATGGCCACCGTGCGATCCAGGAATAAGCTCCAGGGATGTGCATGAGTGCATCTGCACTATTCCTGCACAGACACAGCTCCTGTATGCAAACTATCCCATTTGCAGATGAAAACCATGCAAATGAGGTGAATTTGCGATCCGGGAAGCTGGCAGCCGGCCGTGCAGGACTAGTGTAGTCTGTAAAAATGTACTCTGTTAGTAACCGAGTACATATCTGCAAACTACAAAACGGAGTCATGACAGCTCCAAATAAAGGGTGTACATTATGTTGAAAGCATTGGCCATTGGCATGGAAACAGTTGGAAAAGTAAAAACAAAAAATGTTTTTTTAGCTAATTTTGGCTGTTTATGCGTAGAGCAGCAGCACACAAATGGGATGGGGCTGAAAATAAAAAAAAAACTGAAATAAGCATTTCATCCAAAATCACTATTTTGCCATTATACTCAATGGCAGGCAGAAGACAACATGGCCAGTGAATAATGGTTGTTAAGGGGGAAGGCTCAGTGTGGGACTTGTAACTAGGCATTAGCAGGCAATCCTATGCAAATGAGGGGAATGATACTGAATGCCAGATTCTCCCTCATGGCTAGCCTGCACCCAACTGTTTCAGTGTAGGAAGACCATGGTGCAAGCCTAAGAGTTAGCCGACATCATAGAGGGGTGTGTCAGGCATACAGTAAGCTTATTGGAGACCTGTGGCTTGGGTTTGCTCTGAGCGTAGCAGAGCTAAGCAAGTGGGTGTGTCTGAGGCTGCCTAGCACTCTTTACATTGCCTAAGTGGGTGTGCGTGCCGGTCACTGAGTTTTAAAGGAAAAAAAAATTGTAAACCAGGAAATAGCAGCTCTGTGCACATCTGAGCACTGTGTTTGCATGGCACACCCCTGGGCTTAAACAGGATGGTGATGGGAATGGAAAACAGCAGTAGGAAGGTAATCAAGGAGAACTAGCATAGCTGGCAGGTGAAATGTATCATAACCAGCCAATTACACAGGCAGCAGACCAGCCCAGCCCAGCACACCACTATAAATTATGCAAACACCTTTCCCTCTGTTTTTTCCCACATACTCTACACCACCGGTGTACACAAGAGGGGAAATTTTACCAAACAAAAGCAACAAAATGATACGGGCTGCAGCAGCTATCATAAATCAACATGTGGAAGAGGCTGAGGGTGGTAAGGATGAAAATGCTGTTGACCAACCCACAGCAAGGAGAAGGAGAAGAGTGTACAGACCCAGGGTAACCTACCAGGGGCTACATGAGCTGGAGATAGTGGAGCGCTATAGGGTGGACAGGGACATCCTATGGTAAATTGTTGAGCTGTGCTGGCCACACCTCACACACAGAGCCAACAGAGGGGAACCCATCCCAGTGGATACCAAGATATGTGTAGGCCTAAGAATACTAGCCACAGGTACCTTCCAAAGGCCAACTAAGGATATCATGGGGATCTCACAGGCATCAGCATCCAGGGTACTCCACCAGTTCCTGGATGCCATGTCAGCACATGCCGGTGAGCACGTATATTTCCACAACACCCGTGAGATGTTGGCCAACAATATGCATCTCTTCCACCAAATAGCAGAATACCCTGAGGTAGTGGGTGCTATAGACTGCACGCACATATGCATCAAAGCACCACCCAGTGAACAAGGTAGTGTCTACATCAACTGCAATGCCCACCCATCAACTGCCAGGTTGTGTGCGATGCCCAGAGCATTATAATGAATGTGTGTGCTGGGTGCCCTGGAAGCTATCACGACTCCCACATCTGGCATCTGACGGAGCTGTATCAGAGATTTGCCAATGGGGACATCCCTTACAGTCACCTAGTGGGGGATGCTGGTTACATACTGGAGCCGTGACTGATGACACCCATCGAAATGCACACACACCCAAACATGAACTCCATAATGAGGCACACGCACAGACCAGAATCATAACAGAGCATGTGTTTGGGATGCTCAACTCATGGTTCCAGTGCCTGGACACATCCATTGGAGCCTTGTAGTACTCACTAGCTGCATCTACCCAAATTGTCATCGTATGTGCCATGCTGCACAATATGATCCTGCGGAAGCAGCTGCAGCAGGAACAGCATGGGGCAGGGCCACACAGCCCCCCCCAACATTGCCAAGGCCTGCACAGGCACAGAGTGACTTGGAGGAGGAGCAACCTGGAGGCATGCCCAGTATGCCCAGGCCTTGGCAAAGAGGCAATGCATAGCACATACACTGACATGGTAGGGACCCAGGGAATGACACCTCTCTCTGACTAGCACATGCAGTAAAAGGGATGCCAAACATGACACCACCTGTGCTTAACCATGTATAGGGAGTGTACTATGTGCATCTGACATAGTCAGCCCTCCAGCACCATTCTCAGTACTGGCACAGCCACAAGGTAAGTCACTCTTCCTACCAATTGCCAAATGGAGTAGTATGTGTAGTTACTTGTATCTATGGTATGGATGTGAGCATGCAAGGGAACTGGGTGGCTGGATGGGATGCCAGCAGATAGTAGACACCTATAGTGGCAGCATGAGATCTGTAACAAATACTGGTGTCAACATAGTAGCCAGTACTAGACAAGGTGTCCAAACTCACTGCAGGAAATGTGCTGGGCAACATGCGTGTCCATAGGGCACACACATGCCAGTCAAGGAGGCTCACATACCCAACAACAGTCTCAGCCAGTAGGATAGGTGTAGACAAACACAAACAAAGGCTGTGCTAAGGCCTCTGACTGATGGCTATGAGAACATCCTCCCAGTCCTACACATCAGTCTAAAACAGGTCGGGCAGTGGGATGTTAGTTCTGAAGGGTAAGAAGTCAGAAGCTGAAATGTAGGTCAGTCACACCTAAGACCTGTAATACACTGATATGCCTCTAGTTAGCATGATAATTTAGAATACAGTAATACCAGTACAGTCATAGCAAATGTGTACAAGTGTCAGGTGTGCCCCCCCAATCCTATGCAGAAATGTAGTAACAGTCAGTTGTGCACCCCAATCCTATATCAAAATGTAGTAACACTCAGTTGTGCCCCCCATCCTATGTAGAAATGTAGTAACAGTCAGGTGTGCCCCCCAATCCTATGTTGAAATGTAGTAACAGTCAGGTGCCCCCCCAATCCTATGTAGAAATGTAGTAACAGTCAGGTGTGCCCCCGAATCCTATGTAGAAATGTAGTAACAGTCAGGTGTGCCCCCCCAATCCTATATAGAAATGTAGTAACGTGTATGTGTAGGTATAATAACAGTGGGGTACAGATTACCTGAGCTGGCCAAGGTAGCAGGATAAATTGTAGCATGTGTACAATATGCAGGTCTGTGTATGTTATTTTGGTGTGTGTCGTATATTGTGTGAGAGTGGTCAGTATGTATGCATGGTGAGGTTTGTCCTTGTGGCCATTTCCCAGTACTGCCGATGACCACGCCAAGTTCTCACAACTGCAGTGACAAACACAATGCTTCCCAGCAAAACACATTCCAGCAGTAAGCCATAGTAAATGTTTGGAAGTAATATGTGTCACCATCTGAAAGATGGACATGGCATGAATGTGGGCCTAGACATACAAGCAGTACACAGGGGGAAGTACCCCAGGCAGACAGTGTATAATACGTAATTGTCAAATGGACACCCTTGGAATTGTACATACAGGTTTGCAGCATACTATTTGGCCTTGTAGTAGGGAATACTGATGTCATCTGGCCAAACAATGTCAAACCACAAAGGTAATAGGAATGAAGTAATGAGAAACAGCTGATGTCCCTGCACAAGCCAGCATAAGTGGAATGACCCATGCATATCTGTGAGTCAGATGCAAGTAGTGTCCAGCACACATGCACACAGCTCACCCCACCACCACCCACAGGTACCTTTCTGGTCTTATCCCTGCTGTTGTGAATGAGTGCAATATGACCCCCACCTCTGTATGGCAAAAGCCAAAGAATGCAGCATGCAGAACAGGTGTCCCATGCAGGTGTGTCCCTAGCTGTAAGCAGCACCCTGCCAGCATCCTCACCACTGTATCAGTAATGACAGAAAGTATTGGCACGAACAACTTGCACACCTACCCTGTCACCCCAGGGGAATATAGTGTATTGCAGTCTGGAACTGTAGGAGTGACAGAATGCAACGGCCTGCTACAGCTGGCCTGCATCACTACCAAATGGCCTACAGTCCTCTACCAAAGGCATGTGTCTCACCCGTAGTGCCAATGTATATTATGTCATGGACTCCCAAATAACAACATAACACAGTCCACAGAACCGAAATGCAAGGCCATGTGGACAAATCACAGTAACATGTCCACCATGTCCTTCTGCATGAACTGTGGACAAACACCAAATTACTGCTTTGATGAGGAGACAACTATAGGGAGCATATCAGATAATGTTTGCATAATGTATGAAAGAGGATAGAATAATAGAAGGGGGTGGGAGCATGGGCGGCATGGAGTGTCTGAAGTCCGAAACTCAGCCGTGTGCACATACTATACCTGGCTGCAAACAAAAGAATGGGTGGCTACAAACCTGCTCATAAACCACGATGTGAAGGGGTAATATCCAGAATTATGACCCCTGCCTCTGGGTAACCTGTATGAATCTGTGCAGCTGTGAGGTATGGCCACAGCAGGATATGGCCATACTGTCACATCGATGGATGTACAAGCATAGAATCCTCTGCCATCACTGTACCAAGGTGCTGAACCATTTACACAGACCCAGCAGTAAGTGTCTGCAACTTCCCCTCCAGAATGGCATGATTGTGCAAGAATATGTAGGCTGCTAGCCACAATACTGGACACAGCTGCAGTCACCCTGTGTTCCCCAGGACATCACTGCAAGCGAATATGTATACCTGTCAGTACTTGATGACATAAAACATCACAGTGTAAAACAGTACATATGTCTGAATATCTCTGCTAACACCAGGATCATGTAGCAGAAGCAGCACAGACACAATTACCTACAGTAACCCACTATCCTTTGCCCATTTTGACCCCATATTCTCAACCAATCTACAGCTATCCCGCAGAAACAGTTTGCTAGCTGTAGGTGTAGAACACAAAAGTCTGCACTGGAGTACAATCTACCTGGAATGGATTCACACATTCACTAAAGAAGGTCATACTGGGCATGCTCCCACACTTAAAGAAATGAAGCCCATGTCTGGCAACAACAGTGGACCATGCATGTACCCGTGGAATATAAACCTGTGTGTGCCTGAGTGTTGCCCTACTATGGCAAGCCTGCTGATGTCTTCACCTTGAAATACACCTTTGGGGAAGTAGTAGCCCAGTAATCTCCATGGTGCATCCTATAACTTCGTAATGCTGTAGTGTGTAGTTAGGTAGGAGCTCTAATCCCAGCCAAGGCAACTGTGTGTGTGTGTGTGTGTGTGTGTGTGTGTGTGTGTGTGTGTGTGTGTGTGTGTGTGTGTGTGTGTGTGTGTGTGTGTGTGTGTGTGTGTGTGTGTGTGTGTGTGTGTGTGTGTGTGTGTGTGTGTGTGTGTGTGTGTGTGTGTGTGTGTGTGTGTGTGTGTGTGTGTGTGTGTGTGTGTGTGTGTGTGTGTGTTTGTCTGTGTAGGGATCAATGCTTTTTAAGCCAGTCACACTCATTACAGTTTCAAATGCCCTACTTTGGCAGGACTGCTGATGTAATTCACTTTGAAATATACCTTTGGGGAAGAAGTAGCCCAGTAATCTATGTGGCGCATCCTGTAACTGCGTAATGCTGTAGTGTGATAAACTAGTTAGGTAGGAGATCTATTCCCAAACATGGCAAGTGTGGATGTTTGTGTGTTTGTTTGTTTGCTTGTCTGTGTAGTGAGCAATGCTTTTGAGGCCATTCACAGTCACTACAACCTTCACTGCCCTTCTTTGGCAAGCCTGCTGATGTCATTCACTTTGAAATACACCTTTGGGGAAAGAATAACCCAGTAATCTGTGTGGTGTGTGCTTTAACTGTGTAATGGTGTGGTGTGATGTACTAGTTAGGCAAGAGTCCCAATCCCAGAAATGGCAACTGTGAGATTTGGTGTGTGTGTGTGTGTGTGTGTGTGTGTGTGTGTGTGTGTGTGTGTGGGTGGGTGTGTGTGTGTATTTGCCATTTGTATCCTGTGTGGAGGTAGCTGTGAGTGTGTAACAACTTTGGGGAGTGGGTATTGCAAATTTCTTATATGGTCAGCATATTATATGTCACAATGTCCACCTTGCAAGGATAACAAATGTCAAACAACAGAGAGGCTGGGGTAAACAATCCATACCCCTACATGTGACATCAAGGCCTTGCAAACAATTTAGACAACCCTTGTATTACCTAGAGAACACTCTCAACCCATGTCTCATACACAAGCACACTCGGCTAGGCAACAACCATTATGTTGGTAGTTCCCTGCATATTGCCCACAGATGGTAGCCATGGTGTGATTGCAGCAGACTACAGAGGGCATTGCACCCTGTCCCATCCCTACAATAGACACATAATTGCATACAACACTCCTTCACTATGTTCCCCACTGAATGCGTGCAACAACTGTAGTGCCAGCAAATGTAACCAACAAAGGACATATCATGCCTTATACACATGCCCTGTATGGACAGATGCCACTGACACCAGGGAATACCTGTATCATGTTGGCAATGTAAGTCCAGGGTTAACCTGGTGCCCATTGACAGTTCTCACCACATGAGGCCAGGAATGGCACATCTGATGATAACAATCTTTCTACACAACATGCCCCAGACACCTCAGGTACACTTCCACATGTCACAGACCATGCATGTGGGACGTGTGCACATCCCAGACACTGTCCATGTAATGGAATATAGAACACATACATGGCAAGCATTGCACAGCACTGGCCACCGACAGTAGTAGCCCAGGTGACTAGATGGTGAATACAATACCCACCTGTGTGGGCCAATCCAGACACTACACCCCTGAGCCACACTGCAGATGATTATCATGTGGCCTGATGCCAAGGTATATCCTTTACCCAGCCTTGTACAGCCTTCTGGCACAGTCAACCACTACACACCTGTGAAGCAATGCACCCATGTATGTCAGTACTGGCACGCGTGTATGTGTGTGTGTGTGTGTGTGTGTGTGTGTGTGTGTGTGTGTGTGTGATTGTGTGTGTGGAGTATAATGATTTGGATGCTATTCACTCCCACTACACCTCACATTGGCCTACTGAAGCATGCCTTCTGATGTCAGACACCTTGACATAACTTTTGCCCATATATCATCCTGATAACCCCTGTGGTGCATGTGATATATGCGTATTACTGTACTGTGGCAAACTAGCTAGTTAGGAAATATAATCCTGACCCTGCCAACTGTGATAATGTGTCTGAGTCCCTGAGACAGTGTGGCTGTGTCGATCTTGACGCCTATTCTTGTGGACAGGCACATGTACTACAACTACCTTATCCGTCCTTTATCACTGTTGCTGATGTCACTCATCATTGAATATACCTTTGGATAGCTCCCCAGCATGTAAGCTCTGTGGCGCATGCAATAACTGCATTGACATGTGATAGCAATACATAGTCAGGCAATACATAGTTAGGCTTTACTCTCCCACCCCCTACCTGTCTTACTTTGCTCTGTCTCTCTCACTCCCTCACTGGTGGGTGTGGAGAAGCACACCTGCTTTGCTTAGGCAGTAGCTTGTGTTTTGTAAGTGATGCTCATGTTCAGCTGATGGCCTCTGCATGAATTGTAGTCCCCCACTAACTGATTGCATGTGTAACAGCTGTGGTAACATTCCCATAGCCAGTTACATGGAAACACACTCCTATAACTAAGGACATCATGTGGGTGCTGGCCCTTTTCATTCACTGTGAGCAGGACTTCATGTCAGTGTTTGACAAACAGCATCACAGATGGTAGTGGGATATACCTCTAACAACATACACTGTGGAGATAGGCCAACAAACAGGAGGGGGATGTTCCAGACATGACTACAGAATGTAAGTGTTGCTCTTCTGCATTTGGAGTAATGTTGGTTTAACAGGGTTTGTGTGGATATGGCTGGTCTGCGTGATTTAATACCTGTCATAGCAGTGTTATGTGTTTGAGGAAACTCCCACATGTAGGGTTATCTGCAGACTGGCCAGTGTTTGGAGTCTTATGTGTCTTGTGTTACTCACAGATTTGGAGTCTTATGTGTCTTGCGTTACTCACAGATCACCTCTCTTAGAACTGCAGAAGCATAGTCTGAGGACTACAGTCAGTACATGGTGATAGCCATGAGAGTTACTGACTTCATATCCCTCATAGGACATATGTCACAACAAACCCTGTGACAACAGTAAATGTATGAGGTTATCACAGTAACATGCCAATACTGGCCCAGTGTTTGTGTCTCCAGCCACAAGTCTGTCAACCTTTGTATATATGTCATGCAGTAAGAGGTGCATATATTCTGTACACCATTATTTATTGACATCATACCTGATAACAAGCCAGTCAGATATCAGACTGCTAGACATGTTATGTATAGTAGGGGTTATATTTGTGGACATAACCTGGGCATTCTTTGGCTGTGTGTACAGTAGTGAGGTCTGTGTACTTATGATGATTGTCGCTAGTATGTGTATTGCGACTAAGTACCTTGGCCTGTGTACAGACTGTGGTAGATGTCATTGTTCTTGGTCCTATCCTATCTGATGTTACATGCTGCTCCAGTGTATGGTACTGTATCAGCTTACATGTTTGTAGAGCCAAACACACACATGTCCCATTCCACAGACAGGCATCGAACCACACTGTGTCGTTGCCCAGTATATGTAGGGTTAGTATGTGAGTGGCACATATGAGGATGTTGTTAATCAGGCAGTCCATATACTGTAATAGTAAGCTTAATAGTAAGCTTGCTTACCATATGTGGCTGTGACTGTATTCACATTAGTTGTGAGTATGCACTTCCACAGAGGTGTCTGTTACTCTGTGCTGTGATATGCCTGTAGAGCCTGCTATATTTGCAGGTACACATGTATTCCCCCATAAGACATGTAGCCCAGTGTTGTGGCAATCTGCCTGTAGTTTGCACAGTACTTTGTTAAATGCCTAGCAGCTTAGTGTAATTACCCAGTGTGATGTTATGTCCAGATATTTGCCAGAAGTACTACTGCCAGGCCACCATAACTGTCATGTATTTATAACAAAGCAGTGGGATGCTGTACAGATGTATGTCACTAACTAGTGGGTAGTATGTGGCCATGTGACGTCTGCACTACCGGTTATTATGTGCCAGGACAGACAGGAGTGTGTGAATGCTTAACCTGCGCTGGCATATGTAGTCCAGTATTTATGTGATATACCCATGTACATGACTGTTAACATCCACATTGTCAGTCTTGGTCCACATGTCTCACACTAAGGATATCTGTGTATACCTCTGGACTGACCAGAGTGTGCCAGACTGTTCACATTTATTGATCATATCTCTGCTGTAGTCCACAGGATCATTACTGTGATATCAGTGGTACTGTACTATGATGACCTTAGGATGTCTATCAGTAACTGATGGCGTACATTTCAATAGCCGATGTGACTTCCACACACAACATGTCTGTTAAGACAACCCCTGTTACAGTAGCAACAGTCTACATATATACCTGCAATACATACATGACATCCCTGGTGCTGAGGTATGACTCCACTCCATGTTCTGTACATATGGTAAACATATATATATAGCTCTCTCTCTCTCTATATATATATATATATATATATATATATATATAGAGAGAGAGAGAGATATGTACACATATATACATATCTACATATATATATATATATATATATATATATATATATATATATATATACATATACACATCTATATATGTTTACACATATACTGATATATCAATATATATGCACATATAGTTATAGATATCTACATATATATCAACATAGATATATATATATATTCATATATGATGTGCATACACACACACACACACACACACACACACACATATATATATATATATATATATATATATATATAGCTACACACACACACACACACACACATATATATATATATATATATATATATATATAGAGAGAGAGAGAGAGAGAGATCTATATATGGCCATATATAGGCCATATATATGATGCACCATACAGATGTATATAAATACATATATATAAATATATATATGTGTATGTACATGGACACATATATCTACATATGTATATGTATATATCCATATCCTTGTCATGTGTAAAGATTACTGTTGTGTATACCTTCCCAGATGTACAACACAGTATGTATCTGGTATGTGTATATTTAGATATAACAACATATGTGATGCAACAGTAATATCACTACACAATTGTAGAAGTCACAGCAATTGTTCAATACTATTCAGTATGTGTACTGACAGATATACTGGAAAAGCAACAACTGTCTTCACAGCTGTCATGATGTAGTGGTTAACTGCTGTGACTATAGTGCACAGGGTGCTGGATTCAAGACCTGCAAAGGCTGTTTATTTTGTTGCTGGGTAGACCAAGGGCTGTTGGATACAGAGTGGTTAAGGCAATTTTGAGCAGCTTTAAGCTCGTTTTTGCAGGGTTGCATGAAGCTAAGAGGTGCTAAGGTACGGTTAAACGTATGGACACCTACACTGTGTAGGCTTCACTTACCAGTGCGCAGATGTGCTTAGCTGTTATATTGAAGTAATGCTGACACCTGCTAAGCATGGCTCAGCCCTGGTAACCACAGCTCACATCCCAGTCTGATAACATAGCAGGATAATGACATCTGTAATAAGTGTATGTAATGCCATGTACATAACATGCGTCTATGTGCTGTAATTACAGTAGCAAGGGGTGTAAGTCTCCTGTCTGGGACACTTGAGTATATATGGCTAGTACAACACTCTTATCCATGTGAATGTGTTACATACAAGGGTAGTATCCCAGGTTATATGCAGTCACACTAGCATGTAGTGTATCATTACGTTACTATTGTTGACAGTGCTTTCCTAAGCAAGAGTAGATTGCTAATTGTAGTACTGGAAATAAACACCCCTGCATGCATAGATGGACTCTGAGTCCTCACTGTCATGTTCCTGGTGTGTGAGCTGTGTCACATTATATATTTCCTACTGGATAATGATCTGACATGTGGAAAATAACTGTAGACTACTGTCTGTATAGCATGTCAGTGAGGGCTGCCTTTATGTAGTAATGACATACCTATTGGTGTCAGACATCTGTCTGTCAACACATTCATCCTACTGCATAGCTAGTTGGTGAGCTGATGTCTGTCAGTCCCTGTACAGATGTGCAGGTGTCCGGTATCCATCCTGGATATGTACAGGCAATCTATGCTTGACTGACACTGACATGTCTGCCCAGCTGTGTTATCAATGGCACAGATAGGACTCCACACCCTGTACACACCACATGCCATGGATACCTCAACCACACTACCACAGTCAACAGATCATGCTTGGGTACAGATCTCCAAGACAGACACAAACCATGTTAAGTAATACATGTTGCATACGTGTCAACTGAAGCAACTCACTGGCCCTCTGCAGGAGGCACCCAGAGGATTGGCTGATGCATGTCACTCTCACCCTGAGGGTCACCACAGTGGTGTCTGTTGATAGATCGACTGCTGGCACATGGCAGGTGGCATGATACCACAGTGCATACATCCCCTACACTTCCCATCTCTCCATGAACAGTAACCAGGTACACACCTATGAATACCTGCACTGATGCACCCCAGTACTGACAAATGTGTACGTGTGCCTTACTGAGAATATCAGTGTCTGTGTGTTAGTAGACCTGTAGTTGGGAATACCCTGAGGCCCTTCACACCCACCACACCACCCATTGCCATAGTTAGATGTGGCTGCTGCTGTACCAGACATTACATGTACCTTGTCATGCTCCTCTTCCTAAGGGCTACTTGTGCCTTGCAGTACCAGCACAACACTGTTGTACAAATGGGTTGATAGGCATGGGATACCCAGTGAGGTCTGGCAAGTGTGTGTATGTGTGCATGTGTGTATATATGTTGGGTACAGAATTCCGAGGCCTCATACTCCTATTACAGTACACATTGCCATACACTATTAGGGATAGTAATGTTGCTGCCCATAGGAGAGGCATGACAATGCATCACCCTACTATGCCTGTGGCATTTGCATTAGATGCATATCCCTGTAGTAGCACTCTTGGGATGGGCAAGGGGTTGTATTGCAGTCCTGGTCAATGTGTGATGTGGGTATGTCAGTGTGTCATCATGGGTTCCAGTGTGTACAATATCCACAGTGGGGCTGGGTATACTGTCATTATACCATGGTACCCCCAGTACATGTCCCATGTACCACTGTACAGTGACCACTGTCACCATCAACCATACAGGTAACTGATAGCACTATCCAGCCCAGTTATGCATGTGCTGCGTGCAACCTACCTGTAACACACTGGACACACTGACAAGGTAGATAGCACTGATAGGCCAAGGTCTCTCGGATGTGTGTCTGACTGTTATGTGTTTGTCAATGTGTATATGATGGTATGTCACATTATGTATTGTCCATATACAACCATTACATCCCCCATTACCATATTGCACATGCCTGGGGATGTTCTGCATGTAACATCTAACCTGGAACACACCTCATCCTAAAAGCTGTGTGTTGTGTGCAATTAAAGCCACACACATCAGTAGCACTACATACCTAGGTAAGGGCCTAGTCCCAGTGTTGCCAAGTAAGAGTGTGCATGTATGTGGATGGATCTACTTCAGGTTACAGAATATACATGTCCCAGGGAGTCATCTTTCCAAGAACTGCATATCATATGCTAACATGTCACAGGTATCATCTTGTGGACATACATTCCATCACAACTATTGTTAGCTGTGTAAATGGCCTCTTCCCCACTGTATAGATGTGCAGCGATACTGGGGTTGGTATATATAGCTGGGTGTGGCTCTTGTGGACACAGCCAACATCATTGTGGTTACTGTTGAGTGTATCCCTCCATGTAGCTGGCCATAATACTGTACAGTTCATGTTAACAGGTTAGGTATTTGTCTATCACACTATCTGTGGTTCTACAGCACCTCTCACCCTCCAAAGTGTAGGGGTGTGCCACCCAAACCAGCACACACATAGGTTTACCATGTTGAGGATTGCACTACATTGGGGAAGGGGACATATATCCTGCCAGCACCATCATCAATGACATTAAACTAGTGGACTGCTTATTCCACAATGTGTCATTCTGCGTAGTTTGGATTGGTGGAATTACATAGGCTACAATGGGCTCCTTGCGCAAATACATACATCTATGTGTACAGTACTCTGTGTGTAGTGCATCAACACCTAAGCCTCTGTGTGTGTTATACACAAACATGTGGTGTGTACCACCCAGTACAACTACCATTTTCCTCTGTAGAAGGGTGGCTAACAGCAGCCACCATGCACTCACCTGTATACACCATCCCCATACCTATCGGCAATGTGGCACAGGCAGTAACTGTTATACAGCCCTGTGGCATGTGTTCACCTGTACCCAGGATATGGCACAGCCAAGGTGTCACCACAGTACCATACCTCTTATCAGATATGACAGTAGACCATCCTCCTGCTAACACATGGACACCTACAACACAAATGGATAACATTATGGAGATCACAATCACTCAGTGTTACTAACAGCTATAATGCATCATTGCTGGGCAGCTATACTACCTGACATGTAAGCATTAAACATTACTGCTGACAACATGTTACACAGCAGTACATTGGTACATTGTAGTACAGTCACCGTGTGCATCATAACCATATTAGCCTGTCCCTGCATCGATGTTATGGATGACAGGGATGTGGCACAGGTATCATCATATGCACATGGTGTGTTGTTGGTTTGCCAGAGACTTAGGCTGGGCCATACGTTTGACAACATGTGTGTGAGTGAGGGGTTTTAATTATTGATATGGCCATGGTGATGTGGTGTGTGTATGCATGGGCTTGCCCTAGGTGTGTTTGTATTATGTGTTTGTGGTTGAGTATGCATGCACACAGTTCTGCCATGTGGTTGCACTATACAGTTGTTTGTTGGACAGCTACAGACCATACCTAGCAGGGTGTGTAGTTCACCGCCTCTGGCCACGGACACGAGAACTGTGCCTGCCAGCGGTTCCACGGGCATGTCCAAGTACAAGCCTCGATATGCTACTCTCCCCTGATGATAACATATGTCCGTTGGAACCAGGTTCCTCCTGGTACTGGCCAGGGCCATGTGCATGTGGCCTGCTGTGGTGTGGTGTGGACAGCACCCCCCTGCAGTGCTGGGGCTCGTACTGCCACTACAGGAGCAGCTTGGTGTCCTTGCATGTCTAAGTCAACCTCCAGATGTTGGTGTTGCTGGCCTACATCCATGTGGCCTTCGCACCACTCCCACCACATGCTCTAGCACGGACAATCCACAGTTAAGGAGGTCCACCATCTCACCCCACCATCTATCCGTGACATTTGTATAATAATGGAGTGCACCTACAAGATCACGGATGTTGTCACTTAAGCTGAAAAAGCAGCCCTCTGCAGCCTCAGACCCTGTCTGGTGTACAGTTCCATACATGCCTGCTCCTCCATGACAGCCTGAAACATGCATCTGGTGGTACCAGATGTGGCACTTGTGCCAGGGGCACGATGACCAGCAGCCCTCCCATGGGCACCCCTGTACATCTGCCTATGTGGTACCCTACCGGACATCTGACTATGGCTGCTGTGTCCAGACACAGTAGCCATAGATACCACACTGTCCTGTGCACTGCCACCAACCTCTAACTGTCCTCTCCTATGGCCACTGGTGATGGGGAATCTATAGGCACTGTACTGTGTGTGGGGATGGGGTGGATAAGAGATGGATGTCAAATGATGGCACAGTTTTGGTCTCTGACAACCCTGCCTGTGCCTCAACACACATATTATGATTTTCAGTATCTGTATGGACACCAACATCAGATTGCATGCTGGAGGGACCCTGACCCACCTCGCCACCTGTGAGGGGAAAACAAGAAACACACTTTAAGACCTGTACGTCATTGCTTAACAGTACACACATACATACATACATACATACACACACACACGCACACACACACACACACACACACACACACACACACACTGACATTCCACCATAATACCTACCTGTCCCTGAGTTTACAGCTTATCCCAAGTTTATTCTCTTAAGTTCCCCATCCTGCATCACACCTTGAAACTTGCACTCATTAATACCAATTATTAACATATCATTCTTCTAATTGCCTAGACAAGTGATCACAAAACATGACCTGTTACTTCATTACCTCTTTGACTTGATTGGAGTCAGTTTTACAAGGACTTACTGCTGTCCTCCAGTGTTCACCCTGGGTTTGTACACATCGCGAGCATAGCCCCCATATTTTAGGGGCTACTACCGTCACTCAATAATGTCATACACTAGAGTTTCATACATAACTATTGCTCAGTAGATGCAAGATCTGTTGCTCTATTAACTTATTATGTGGACAACAGTAATATTTGTATATACTCACTGGAGTTGTCTAGTAATTCCCCAATGCATCTGTAGTGCTGCATACGTGGGTATTCTTTCACATTTCTGCTGATTGCAATTTTAACAGTATACCTGGTGTCTAGTTTCCCTTCCAATGCATGTTCCATGTTACAGACTTTATTATACTGTCAGCTGTCCTGATATTACATATAAGACAAGTATTCCTGGTGTCTCATGTGTCAGTCCATGCCCATGTACTGCACGATTCCAAAGGGAAGTCGAGATGTATGAACAACCCCACAATCACAGATCTGCATACATGGACACACACACAAACACACACTCACACACACACATCCTTCATGCATCAACCCCCCTCCACTCCACCAGATTGCACTTACAGACAAAATAACTCCCCCTCCCACACACACACACACAATTACAGGTGAGGTTGCACAAAGATATTACACACAGACCACCCATTACCCATCTGTCAACATGCATAACGTATGGTACTCAACAGCATGCAGTGCAGCTATAGTCAATCCATGCTAGCAACAGTATACATGTGTGTGATGCATGGGCTGTGTTAGTAGGTGATGCCCTTTCCCCTAGAAAACACTGCACCCATGTACACAGTATTGCTGTGCACCTGTTCAGCACCCAGCCATGTACTGTGCACCATACCTCACATGTCTACAAACCATTGGTGAATGTGTATTACTGTGTCAGTTATGTCTGCTCTGCTGTTCACAGCCCCTATGTGTTTGTTCGACACATACCTGGGATGATATGTGGACAGATGTCATTTGTGAATGCCTGATGTCTGATTTACAGATGTCATCATCAGCGGTGCATGTATGACCAATACGATACAATTACACTGACAACCGTCAAACCTTACCATGGCTATGGGGAGTGTACAAAACCTTATTGATATGACACCCTCTTTTTTGATATGCCATGGGACCACGTTACTGCATATGTTAACATTACATAAGCCTGATATGTGACATATGTCCTGTACAATCAAATGCAGTATCAAACAAATGTGTTAGTTGTGCTGATGCTGATTGAGATGCACACAATTTATTGGTGCACATGTGTGCATGCCCTTATCATGATGGTTTGTTGCACCCACTGTTATGCGTACTACAGCAGTCACTATTCCTGGCAGGGGTATACTAGCATGGGCCATCTGCATTTGGCAGTATATGGTCAGTCTGCCCTACACATGTCCCCCAACTCTGCATGATTGCAAGGTCAACTCATGTGCACATCCCTTGGAGTTCACACACTGCCATCACTGTTGCTGTGGAGTCTGGGTTATGTCTGCCACAGTTCCTGACCCTGACTGTGTGCAGATACAGCCATTCATAGCATCATTTGGATCCCTGCTGCAGTGCACTGTTGTGTCATGATGACACCCCCTCCCCACCTTCAGCTTTTTTGCAGATGCTTGACAACTATGGCCTACACGTGTGTCAGTTTGCAGTGTCCCAAACACTGAACACCACGTGTAACAGCCTAGTCCCAGCTAATGAATGTCAAACATACAGGTGTGCACTGGCACCAGCAAGGTACAGATGGGGATGGTGAGCCTGAGGTGGGGTGAGGTGTTGGTTGTGCAGCACATGTATCTTAAGTGATACTGTCTGTAGGTTTCCAATGTGGTCTTGGTACACCAGTACACATTGCAATGCATGCCTTTTGGGGACCACTTCTGTTATGCATATGCTACCTGTAGAGAGGCCTGTCTGATGTTTCCTGTGGTACAACTGTCACATCTGATTACCCTAACCCATGAGCCACACGTTTGCAGAGTCCAGACAATTGCTGACACAGGTACTGCACAGCTAGTACTTGCTAGACATTCCTGCAACTCCCTCAGTGTTGTGGCATGTTACTAGGCAGTCTGCATGACCAGTATGCTACATGTGACATCATCTGTCTTGGAGAGCCATGTGTTTATTTCCTACATTATTCTTGTCCCATACATCCTCCCCACATACATGACTGTCTTCACTGTTTGCCATGGTATATGCAATGGTGAGGTATGGCTATATGTCCAACTCCTGGGTGCTACCTGTTGGGTATGGGGCCCATGCCATGGCGTGTAAGATGTATGCAAGCTACGGCTGCCTCTGTTGCAGGTAAGTGGGCACATTTGATGGCTAAACATATTGGACAGCAGACCATTTCTTGATTTGACTCTTGGGATTTGTACTTGCTGGAAGGTGCATTTCCATGACAAATTAATGTGGTCAGTACCTCAACAGCTGCTGCCACTATATTTTATCTAGAGTGTGTGTACACATATGCTTCCAGTGTTTGTGAAGATATGCATTCCCCATATTTGTTGTCCTAACATACAATTCCATATTACACATTCATTGCTCATGTTAGGACCACACTGCAGGTTATAAGGGTTGTGGACTGCAGTACTGTGATATGCCGTAGTGTAGATTTGTAACAGTTGCCATTGTAATACTGGTATATACACTGTTGTAGCACTGTATAAGGGTGATGTTTCACACATGTCCCTACTGTAGGCCATTTGTCCCACCATTATGTTCATCTATGTGCACACATTTTGCAATGACAGGATGTTAGTTATATTGCAGGAGTCTGACATATTCTTCAGATACACCATCATGGTGACCACTGTGATGCAGTGCAGCTAACAGCAACAATATGTGAACATGTACAACATGCATTATGAGTAGGTGTGTTAAATGTCTGCATGGAATATACATTAGCCATAACATGACCGGTGTATTGGCAAACCTGAACAAACACCATACTCACCAGCTACAGGCTGCTGCTTTGGAGGTATACCAGAGGGACCTACATAAGTGTGTGAGAGATGTGATGTCAGTAGCCACAGCTGTGGCATTGGTACAGGGTGGGTGCAGCATTATAGTACATCAACAGTACAAGCCCACAATACTACAGATTATGCACATCTGTTTATTACTACTATGCAGCAACAGACTATATATATGTTATCTCACATATGCATGATCTAACTGTACAGATGCAGATGGATACGCAACAGTGGTCTACTGATGTCCCCTGTAGCCTTACCTGCATGCTCCTCTGCCATTGTGTGGGTAGCGCCCACCTCCACTATGCTCACCACCA
>NC_056737.1:138557078-138559578 GCF_019279795.1 Protopterus annectens | reverse complement strand
TCAAGTGCAACTTGAACAATTGCATGGGAAACCAGCAATTCATTCCCTGTTTGGCACCTATGTCTCGAATGGACACAGGTCACCTGTAAATGGTTCATCTCCAAAACCCTGCTTAGACTTATCAAGGGTATCAGAACTTGTCAGAGATTTGGGATGCATGGCTAGGCTTAAAAAGGCCCTTGTGGTCATTAGCCTAGTAAACACCTATTAATGAACCTATGAAGGAAATTATAATTTGCATTTACAGAAGCTTTGAGAAAAATGCAAGTGACTACATTGCCCTTGCTAGGATAGTAGTCTAATAACGTAAAGGTCAGATATGAATAGTAATTGTCAAACTTGCAAGTGTTGCAATTGATTTCTCTTCTTATCATCTGTATAAGCTATAGGCCAACAGTGGAGAGAGTGAAATAAATCAGGCACTGAACACATTGCAAGGTTACTTGAAATTTAAAGTTGTAGCAAGGTTCTATAATATAATATACAAAGCCTTAATCAAATATTCAGAAACACCCTGTATCTTAAGAACTCCCTGTTTGGTCAGTGAGTTACAGATTTAGGATACCAGCTTTAGAATGTGATTTTTGGGGATCGGCACCATTTCTTGGTCCTAATTATTTTTCCAGTGCTAACTTACCTGTCAACTGGATAACTATACAGGTTGTAATAATTAGCTAAACAGTTATCAGTGATGGAGACTTGGAAAAGAAAACCCATTGTTATTGACACTTGTGCAATATATTTGTTCAACTTCTACAGCATAAAATAATCTGATTTACACTGTACTAATCAGGAAACCACTGAAATGTAAATATCAGTTTTTCATAAATTGTCACATTTTCTTTTTTGCAAACTCTGGCAGCTCCAAGTATTTTTGTTGAAATAGTAAACAGTAGTTCTGTGAGTAAAGCTAATAAATTGCAAAACATTTTACAGTTTAGTCATAATGAGTCACTTTACTTCTGCATCATACCAGCTGTTCTCTTCTTTCTCAATTCCAGTCATAGCTTGCCACATCGAATTACATAACACTTCTAAACTTCGTCTCTTTGCTTCCCTTCCCACAGTTAGCTAATAGTTTAACAGCGGAACAGCTAGTGACCAGAAGAACAGAAGTCTGCACACACATACATGCCATCAAGCAAGGAGAGGGATTATCCAACCTTGCATTGCAAATCCCATTTTCTTCTCATCTGAAAAGTGTTTAGAATTCTCTGCGATGCACTTAGTCATTCATTCAGTGTTGCCAACTTGTCACCGATTACGGATGGAGTTTATAATTATTATTATAAAACTTCCATTTTACTCCCTCTTTCCCTCTCAGACACACACACACATGCACACCACTTCCTACCTTTCCAGTTGGCAACAGCTCTTTCTCTGTACAGCAGGCAGCATAGAGATATCCAGTCGGCGACAGTTGTAGTCCGTGCAGCATAGATCCAATGGCTGTTACTCCCATTGCAGTCATCCAGGCTCGCTCGCAGTTTCCCAGCAATTCCACATGCCTTGCTTGCAGTTTTAAATGGTTGCTGTTCTGTTCCTTTTTTAAACGGCTGCTGTGTTCCCAACTTCCCGCTAAGGATTTAAGAAGCATTTCATCCGAAAATGCATTCACGCTTTAGCTTCAGCTTATTTTCGCAGGCTGTTTTCACAGAGCTGATGTACGCGATGGCATCAGTTCATAAAGCCAGGAAATTTTAAATCCAAGTGCCGGAAAACTCAGAAATTAAAGGACAAGTGCTGGGAAACTCAGAATTTAAGGGGTGCCACTTGGGAATCGTGGCACCCCATTATTTGGACCCCAAAACTCGTATTTTACCGGGTAATTCAGTACAGTTGGGAGGTCTGATATATATATATATATATATATATATATATATATATATATATATATATATATATACACACACATATAGGTGTCTGTATATCTGTAGGCATACATGTATATATATATATATATATATATATATATATATATATATATATATATATATATATATATCAGGTCTAACTCTCCTTCCTGTATAGCTGCACTGTTCTGCCTTGCTGCAATACAGACAGTTGCCACATGTGGACACAGCCTAACATTAAGGGGTATATATAGAGACAGATTGCAGGTAAGCCTGTTACACACCTGTGGCATTTCTGCATGCTACATTACATGTTAACATGACTGTCCAGCAAGTGGTGGGCTCTGGAACCTAAGTGTCCATCATACCGGCATTACTTCCACCACCAGCTATTGACCACACTAATATACATGTCTTGCATTACACAACACACACTATAATAGGTTGCATCTTATCAGTCACTGCTGATCTGCACAGTTGACAGGTACGGCCCACTGCCCACAGAGACAGACACTATTGTCCATAGCAGTTGTTCAGCTGGACATCATTACAACAACAGTTGATGGCACATATAAATCTTTCCACATCATCTATCCCATTATCATGGACCAAGTACTACATTCAGTTACATGCATATATACTTCACA